>NC_142673.1:5535130-5695521 GCF_964200805.1 Pocillopora damicornis
AGGAGAATTTGTTTGACAATCAAGAGCTTTTTTAGTTGGTGGTCCTTTATGATCATGACATTAATGTCTGATTCAGGGGTGAAATTGTAAGGAGAAATTAGACACCAGTACCTGTTGTGTATCGGTAAGACCTGACCGTGAGTAGGGACTCGTCACCATGCACCTTCCGACGTCTAAATTGATCTTTGGGATCAATATCAGTATCTGGGCAACTGCCCACCTACCCCTCCCCTAACCCAACATTAACCCTAACTTGTTATCAATTGACTATTGTTGAGTTAGGGGAGGGGTAGGTGGGTAGTTGCCCAGATATTGATCCGATCTTTGCTTGACGAAAAAAAAAAGGGAACAAAGATTTTCCACCGATGTAGCTTTGCTGAAAATTATACAGTTTTAGAGAAAGTCAACTTAGTGCTTGTAATTTCTACATTGTGCAACTCAGTGTGGTATAATGTCACTGTTATAGGCTTTAATACAATAATCTTCACAAGCCTGTGATACTTAAGTCGTAGGTTTTTCTTATTTCTTAGCGTAAAAAGCTATGGCAGAGTTACTATAACTTTAAGAAAGCTTTGCCATTTAGCCATTACATCTATTTTTGCTGCTGTTTTTACTTTTTTATTGTAATTTAAAACAAGATGGCGAATGCTCGCCCTATTTCTTAGGCAAACGACTTGTCACAACTTGGAATCTTCTATATATTTAAACTTGTTGTGACTTTCTGGCTGCTTATTATCATAGAGCGTTGTTTGAGCCTCCTGCTCGCGGCTTGTGGCTGTTAGTAAAATTATTACTACCGCCTTTATGTTTCTGAAATCCGAGTAACATGACGTTTCTTAATGAAATAAGTACGCATAATTGATAGACCACTTAATTCTCTGTAATAAGTCTTACTATCTATTAGAGTCCAGACGGACTGCAGACACCTTGCACTGTTGACGTCTTGCACTGCAGATGTCGTTTCTCTTTTTTTGTCTAAAATGACGTGAAATAGGGCGCAAAGATTTGGTAACAACATGTTGTGCACAACAAAATGAAATTTGCTTGTTTCAAATAGGATGAAAGCCGTTTTATTTGTACACTTGCAGAACGGATGTTACTAAAACGAGGAATGGAGGTTGAGGAACGGACAACGGGAAGTAGGAAAGTGAAATGGCAAATTAAGTTGATGTTTTAGAAGCATCCCTTGCGGCACTTTTGTTTGTGTGCGCTTGATAATTTGTGTATGTTTGTCAGTGTGTCCACGTAACACAAATTTTGCAACAGTAATTGCCTGTTAAACCCGAAACGCAGCACAGTGAGTAATCAGGAACCCTTTGAGTGTGGCTGATTCTGAGGGCATATAGACTAAAATTAAGAAGCAAACAAACATTTTAAAACTAACAAAACAGGAAATCTTGAACTTTTATGAATGAAAATTAAAATTAATATTCTCATTACGTTGTCCGCCCAATTCAGATTTCAAGTGATAACTGCGCTCAATTTTGGTCTCCGCCTCCACTTAATAGAGTTAATTTCTCAGCAAATATGAGAGAAAAAACACTGGACTAGCATAAGTGTCCGCTCAATGCAAGAGTACGTCACCTTAACTTTCGCTTAATTCGGGTTTCACCCTAGGCCTCTTAAGAGGCTTTGTCTATTTCATTTCAAAATGGTAAACTATCTTTCCTTGATTTTAGTCCGATACAGCCCAAGATAAATGAATAAATAGATCAATGAGTGAATAATTCCCATATCTAAACAAGAAAATACTTTTCCGATTCGCAATCACCTGATACTATGCCTAGTACTCTAGGGAAGGGGTAGGTATAACCGTTACTCATACCCAGGGGTCAATCTAAAGCAATGAATAACTTATGTTACCCTAAAGCGTAGAGTCAGTCAATAGACCTTCTGATTCTAGTGCCTGATTGTGAAAGAAGGTGCAATTAATTAGACATTAGTGGCCCCACCCTCTTTCCTTCTTCTTTTGGCGTTTTCCTCGAACTTTCCTCTTGCAGTTTTGTGTGAACTTTTCTTAACGCTCTGACCGTTTGAACTGGTTTCTGCAGATTTACGACAAAAGCCTTCTTCCATCCGAACTCTTCAGCCACAGACCGTACGTCTGATGGAACGATCACGAAGTGTTTTACGTAAAGCTTTTGCCATAAAATGTCACTGGCACAAGCGTTATACAAAGCTCGGCAAACCTGCAACGAGGTGACGTACGTCAGATAGAATCAGCTATGAAGTATAACTATTTCAGGAAAATGCTACAGACTCTAAGCCGCAATATTTATTTAAACATACAAATGTGTATGAAGGTGTGGTTCAACTGAAAAAATGCACACAAATATATGAAAAGCATAACCAAACGAGTTACGAAAATTCGAATTCAACGAAACTCTTAAGGAAGAATGTAACTCGGACGCCATATCGCTGCATGAATACGAGCCCGCTGGTACACAGGGAAGAGCAGCGGTATAAGCCAATTTACAAAAGGAACGTCGAAACTCTAAACGGGAACCCTCCCCCTCTCTTCCCCGCCCTTTCCCTCCTCCCCTCTCTTTTATAAAATCCCGGCTTCGCTCCTGTTCGTTATCTTTTAAATGTTTCTTCTTTATTTTATGTGAATCTGATGGCGGAGACGAGATTTTGTTGCACAAATTAGGGACAAGTTCATAAATTGGCTCCACAGCGTTGTGTGTTGCTAGCTTGAGTTTTATGCCTCTAGAACTTCAGGGTAAGTGTTTCTCGGCCCACGCGAAGATTTGAGACGAGTCGGGGAGGGATCAGCCAATGGGTCTAGCACTGATAATGTGGGCCTGCAAGGATGTTTCTTTTCATCCTTTTTTTCGCCCACGAACGCAGCATTCTGATTGGTGAAAAATAACGAAACAAGAGCTTCCGGACAAAAACGTGACGGTTTTTCCACCAGCCACGACCATGTTACGTACCGGATGCACCAAAACCAGAAATGACAGAAATAGGTGACCTCAATCGCCTGATTAATATGAATAACGACATTATCAAAACATCATCTAACACTTAAAACACACAAGACTAGATTAACCCGCCTTTCATTTTTTTCTTTCTTTCGTTCCATCAGGTGACAAAGTTAGCACATTATCAGTATTATGACAAATCAATCCTTTTTGTGAAAGTTAGGCAAGCATTGCAATATTGGACAACCATTGAGCATGAGTTACAACGCATCAATACAAGACAAGTTTAATATCATTTTCCCAGCAATTATCTATTTTCTACACAATTTTTTTTCCTGAAACTTAAGTTTTTACCATAGGCAGGGCATATTATAAGGATATGTTGAGAAAAGAAAACACGTATTGTACCGGTATACCTAAGGGCATTACCAAAATAGAATTTGACATGTAAATATCGTAATACTTTTAACAATGAATAACTCCCTGAATATCTACAAAGAAATATTATGAAGAGTTTTCAAAATATGGAGAAAGTCCTATCAACACAGGCCTACATCGGCGTGGTCGCACTTCCTGTATCATGTTAACTACTATCCGAAACACGAAAATAGGTAAAAAGGAAATTTTTAGAGAACATGAGCGTTCAGTCATGTCCGTAATGGTTCCGCAATCTAAGATATTTTTGAACAATGAAGCATTTCTTTAAGGGAAAAACACGTAGCAAATTAGTTTCTATTTCCATTTGGACAATTTTCGGCTTCTATTTCATAATTAATGAGTTGTGTATTTCATGTACCTTGGATTGATGAAAAAAACTACAAATTTGCTTTTTGTTTTCGCGATGTTTCTTTTATTTGTTTATAGGCCGGCCAAATTCCTGATAAGATGGTTCCTGTTTTCTCACCATGGAAAAACAACTGGCAGAAAATTATTGAAAACTTAATTAAAATTTTTAATTGGTATGTGGTCATCGAAGTTGTGGAAAGCTGTCATATTTGTCGGCTGTCATCCACATATTTAAAACGCGGGCCTTACCCTAATGAGCGGAATTTCACATGGTTCATCTTTTTACACCGGCTGAATAGAAATTACAATTGTTTTCAGCAGCAAAAAGGTTTTGAAAAAAAACTATTAAATCGAGACCTCATTAATTATCCACCTAGACCTCATTTGCAACATTTGAGTTCGTATGTTTATTTGTTCGCTTTTTTTCAGAAAGAAGTTTTGAAAAATATCATTGTTATTAACGAGAATAAAACTCACTCCTGAAATAAGACGAAAGGTACGAACTTCATCGACATCCTAAAGTTACTAACAAGAAATAAACACACCACTGAAATGATATGAAATCCCAAACTTCGTCTTTTAATGCTTGCTTATACATATTATAAATATTAATTTCACGCTATCAGGGTTCTCTTAGATTGTTTTTCGGTGTCATGGGTGCTACTGGAGGATACAAACCTCTCCCGCTTTGTTGATTCGATAGCTGTATTCATCTAAGAGAATGGTGTTTGATCGACCTAAATTTTACATAAATTGTTTCTGTCATACTTATTGGCTGCAAGTCTGTTTGTCTCACGTTGGCCTGGGTTGATACGACACTTTATTTCATGGTCACTGTAATAATTTCAAGTATCTTACCTGCGCAAGCCGCATGATGTCACGAAGATTGAGTCGAACAAGAATTTCGGTCAGAATATCGCTTTTCAGATAAGGTAACCAGGTTTGCGTCACCATGGCGAGCACAATATTTAAAGTCTCGACCCCAAATACTCGCCGTATTTCTCCCTGAAGCCATGTACCTTTGGAATCATTAACGAACTCGTCCCACGAGTGAGTCGTTTCGCCCGGCAAGGACTTGTTACTTCTTAAAGTTATTCTCCACGAGCGCCAGATAATCGATTCTCTCGTCACAGTTAAATGAAAGAAGTCTTTGCTTGGTGCCTGTCCCACGCCTGAGGTCTCGAAAATCTTGTCTCTGATAGCTGTTTTCATGTCTTGACGAACGCTTAGTGATCTTATTTCGCCGCTTAGCGGAGCGGAGCGTCTCTTTACATATAGCTTTCAAGAGCTACAGTTCTTTGCTGAGAAAAGTTGAGCTGATGTCCGAAATTCTATATATTTCCTTATAGAACAAAAATATCAGCGGTACAAACATTCTGGTTTCAGCCCTGCCAGAGTTTTTCCCGTTTCATTACCGAAGAGGGCAAAAGTGTTCATGCCTTTTAAGAAAGCGTTATATCATAGAGAAGAAAACTCTGTTTGATTCGTTTGCGGTGAAATTAAGAGACAATAACAGGAAGTAATTACCACGTAAACTAAATGAGATAAAACTCTTAAAAATTGTGCAGTGTTTCGCCACAAAATAAAAATTTTCACTCAATGCGAAAAGGTGTCTCGATCTCTTTACATCTCGACGTTGTTTTATTTCTTAATCTTTTGCTTATAAAGTAAAGTTTTATTTTCGCAACAGATGTCCTATGAATTATTAAAAATCCCACTCTTAAAATTTTCTTTACATCAACGATATTTTTAGAAGATATTGATGCTCATAGGGGGTCTGGGACTCGAAGAAATAGCGGGCTGAAAACTGATCGTAACTTTGAGGATGCATTGAAAACGATTTATGTTCCTATAACCATTTCAGACGAATAAAATCTCACTATAATCAATAGATGATGATATAAAGATCCGTCTCAACCGGAGTATACGCATTTTAAATAAAGCGGAGAGTTTGTCATACACTTCCTAGTTGACAGTAACCAATGCAACACCTTGTGCGTTTCCTCTAACAATCATTCAAAAGCTTTGCAAATTCGAATAATCTTGGTGTATCATTTCTTTAGACTACAAGTAAACCCTTCTAATCGATCGGCGAATCCTTCGCGTTAGTCGAAAAAAAAAACAGCGCACAAAAATAAGGGACATCAACACTTGGAGCAGTCCCACCATTTTGGCGAATTTCGTCGCGAAAGTAAAAAAAAAACAGAGGAAAAATGATTTTTTGACTCGAGCGACGGAATTCGTCGAAAAGGACCGACAGCTCGTAGTCTAAGGGAATACGAAATAACACCAATTTTTTTTCGCTCATGTTTTGGTCGACTCGCACGACGGACTTCTCCGAAACTGAGGGACACCTCATAGACCATCCATTTCTTCGATAAATAAAGATTATTCGCCCATGTAATCAACTGTATTCATTCCGCTACCATATTCGAGAAGGCTATACTGAAGGGGACAACACAATTGAATCTTGAAAGGAAACGTCGAAAAGTTTATTTTCGTGCCGGTGAGGCACTCACCCAAAAAGTCAAGCAGAGTTTATTTTTACGAAATTAACTTACGTCACCCTAAGGATCTTACGATCTAACTTGTTATCATTCGCTGAGACTTATTCCTGATGATCGAAAGGAAACAGCAGTGGGCGAGAAATAAATGCCGCTTACGATGTTCTGTAGAGAATTCCTTCCCCATGACACATGGAAAATAATTGCACCGTTAGAATTCATACACAAAAAAACAATATATCTGTGGCTACACACATTGCAAACTAACGAAATGTTGAAACATTAATATATATTTTTGGCTTAAATCTTTATCAAGCTTTTGGCCTGGATATTTTCAACAAAAGAGGGTAGGTGCATGACTTTTCACGTCCTCTATTAAAAGAGGATCAAGATGACTCAACAAGACAATTTTAGACTAGCCTTTGGCGCTGGTTATCCTAACATGGTATTATTATCAAAGGAATGGCGCGGCACGGGATAATCCTTTTTTTCCCTTTTGGGATGCCAAACAAATATTTTGTTGTTACCTTCACGCTTAAAAGGTTATGAAAAGGAAGCAGCGCAAAAAAATGCGAATTTCCTGAAGTAGGTTCCTTAAGGAATCTTTGCTTTGACCCCGAGTCAGCCGTATGTTATTTATAATTAATCAAGCCGGATTTTTTGAACATGTCTCATCGACTTGCGCACCGCTCAAGCCTACCAACAAGAAAAGCAGATCACACGCCCTTATTCCCTTTCTCCCTAAAAGTGATAAGCATACAATTACTCCCAACAGTACTGACCCTGAGTCAAACGTTAAGGTCGGGAGAATAGCGGAAACGATAACCAACCTAAGAAGTTTTGATTGTTGAACGAATTCTCTTCGTCAGTACCAAAGGAAATGAACGGAAAAAAGTATGGAGAACTTGCATACCGATGTTACGGTGTAAAGGGCTGAAAGGAGAAAAGCAAGCGACACTTTCACGTTCTTTTATCAACACAACCACGAGCCCATTACGTTAGTAATGGCTCCTGACAGAATGCGTTATCTATTTGGCTGTTTTTATTTTTAGCGGGTTTGTTGTTTTGTCAGGGTGTCACTGCAGTACTCGTCATTTAATTTCCCTTGACGCGGGGTAACTAGTGTAAAAGGTTTATGACGCGACGAACTTGGCATGTTCCGCTTTACGTAAATGAATATAAAACAAAATGACTTTACCCTGTGTGAAAGAAATCACGTGCAACGAAGCAGGCGTCACCAAGCTCTTCCCCGTCACGCATGACGTGACCCAAGAACTGACGTCATAAATTAATTTCAAAACAAAGGAAATCAAAAGATCAAGTACGTTGAGAGGTTTGTGGTGAATCAGTACTCAAACTACTACAGCTCCTTTAAGTAATCTTGAGGTTCGGTGTCATGACGTGATGAAAAATACATCCTCTAGGGTTCCTCAAAATAATGCAAGGAACCTCATCGATTCAGAATTTTCATACCAAATCACAGGATGCTAAACATATTTGACGCCTTTTTTTTTTCTTTTTGCTCGAGGCATTCATGAAATAGCAAACTTCGACGCGTTCGTATTGACTGAAAAAGGAAGACAATTATTTTTAATCAGCTCTGTCTGGAAGTGTTCATCTCGAGTGTACTTGAATAGAGATCGTTAAGTTAGTTTTGATAACAAGTTTCGTAATCGCAGATTCTTGTTTCAACTGCCCGAAGCAGTTATGAACCTTTAGTTATTATGAAATTATTCGGTTTCAAGACTTCTTTCGAACCCCTATCCCTGTCTGTTTGTTTGTTTTGTTTGGTTTAGTAATTTTCATTCGGTTTCTCGATGGTTTAAAATGTGGTATTCGCATCTAATGAAAACCTTACAACCTTCAACGTATTTCCGAAAGTTTGTTTGAAGGTGAAGATGATTTTTCTTAACTTTACAATAAACTCTGGCCGACACGAAAGGAGATAACGAGGCTTGCACAAGGAATGCATTTACGGGAGACAGATTTAAGTCGATAATAAACTCGAACCTATATCCACGCTGAATTTCGAATCGACCGCCAGATGCGACGAGATCTAATCCTTCTGTTATCTCTAGCTTCAGTTGTTCCAATACCTACAGAAACTAGTTAGAAAAAAATTAACTCTCGTGTCTCCTTCGACAAGTTGTGTCGAAAACGGAAAGCTGACAAATGGATGTCTTTTCCGACAGAGGAATGTCTTTGGCGTTGTTTCTGTACTCGATGGAAAGTGAGAGTCGAATATAATAGGCTAATTACCACTTTATTCAATGACTTGCATTCTTTTAATACCGGAGGCTAAATTCTGACAGTTTCCACAATTGTTCCCCAGAGTACCTTCAGTTTTTGTGTGGTTTCCGTCGGTGTTTTCGTTTTCTAAAATACGAAAACCGCAGAGGTTCTTCGGAAGCTTTACACGTAACTCGTACCATTGTCAAGTCCTGTGCAAATGTGTGTGTCTAATAACTAGTCTAAAAATTACAATTTCGTAAACCCTTCCAATCAATAATCTTGTTATGTAATAGAGCTGATTTTGTCGTGGAACCCTTCACAGATGAAGTGTTCTTCACAACAGTTTCGCTCAAAGCGAGAGCTTTTACAATGATGACGTGGAAGAATCCGAGTGTATTTTCGAAGCGCACTTTTCTCGTTTCGAGAGGTGATCGCAGAAGATGACAATTATGCAAATGACGTGAGTGTTTTGAAGACATTGAATGAGGTCACATAATCTCCTGACCACTTGACTGGACAGCAACGAAGGATGTTGTTTTGACACGTAGTCTTTTTCAAAAGCGCACAATACAACAAGAATGTAACATGCTTGTTTTAAAGACAGGAGGAGAAAAGGCGCTAAATAGAGAGTATTAGAACTTATCACATGCTAAACCCTTCTTTACGACCCTTAATCTTTCTCTCGCAATGCCTTTCAATAATTACGTAAATCTTGGATCGAACTCATCACGGACCTGAAACCTACGTAACGCAGGAACAAAAGAAAAACATTCAGTGTTCGTGTGACTTGAAATATCGATGAAACGTTCTCTTGTATGATACTTTACAGCAACCAATCGCCTGCCGAGAAAATCATATACAATTCCGGTATTTATAGAGAGCATGATAAAATGTTTAAAGAAAAATTTAAATCGTTTTCTTTGAGGAAACTGTTTTGAAATAACGTCATCAGCTTACTTGGCCTATCTTTTTATGATCTCAAATTCTGATGATTTCGCCCGCAAAATATGAAATACCTTAATTGTTATCTTGTTCTACAGTCGTGATGAGACAGTGAAGGCATTGATAAGCTCATCTGGCCACAAGATATGGAAGCAAGTGTTTTGCAATACAAAGGAAGGACTTGTTAATCGAGCAAATAAAAGAAGAAAGAAAATCCTAAGAAAAAGTTTACGATAAATATGCCACTGAAAAGAAACCCAGACAAGTATTCCGTGCTTGTCACGTAACTGGAAGTTTCCTAAAACTGCTTCAAAACGGATGATTAATTAAAAAGCCTTGAGGGCAAACTTAAAACGAGACTCGTGGGTAAAACGTGTTTGCGAGCAGAGAAACGTCCGTTTCGAAACAAAACACCCCAACATCCTACAAGCTAAGTTGTCGGCAACATCAAAGTGAAGCGAATATTCTGCTCGTGAAATACCATCACTGTTGTGCAACAGCCAGATTACAATCTCTAAATGAGAACAATGACTAAATCTCTCAACACCGCGAATAGAATATCAATAACCTGGAATAAGACCACCGATACGGAGAGGGATATAAAGTTGAAGATGTCATTGCTCGATCTAAGCGCATATTGTTAATCGGAGCGTACACTTCAGTCGTGTGATTTACACAAGCACGTTTTCAACCCGCGAATACCTGCTTTAAGTTCATTTCCTTATCGTTACCCCTCAACAGCAGGTAAATATTTGTCATCTCAGTTTCCATCTGCGTGGCTGCTGAAACTTTGGCTGCCCTCATCTGACCTTGCGGTCACTGTCTATTTATAGTTCTTTTGTCAATAGTGACAGGTATAAAGAGAGTTTGAATTTCGTGTTCAACAACTCAGACCACCGTTGAGAACATACACATCAGCGTAACGCCCGGAGTAAACCAGAAGAAATGACTCTGGTACTAAATAATAATATCGCCATTACAACTACGACGCCGTCTTTAACGAGACCTATTCCAAGTCCTGGGCCCTTCTCATCAATGAGTGGAAATCAACCTCGCAGGTGCTCAGAAGACCGAAGCATTTTTACTTATTCCAACGCGTATCCTATCCCACACTGTGTTCACAATAGTGGAAAATTCGGGGTACAAGACAAAGACTTTAATTCATCAGAATGCGACGTAGTTATTCTCGACGACGATGCGCTAACGTCTTTAATCCTCGAGATGGAATTAGAGCAACTTAACGCTTTACCCGAACTTCAAGTAGTTAATGCAGATTTGACAGACTGTACAATCAGGAGATGAAGCGGGAAGCAGCAAGCTTCAGAAAGCTATGGACATACCGAAATATTGGCTGAAAAGATAGCTAAAAGAGGAAATTAATTTATTCTTAGTCGAGATAATTCTTTGCAGTTCATGGATGTAACGAACTACGAAACGAAATGTGAGTTTCGTTCCCTGTCAAGCGATAGGAATTATAACGACTTACCTCATCATTGACATTGTTGTAAATAGAATTTGTAAAATAATAAATGTGAACAGAATTTGCATGGCAGATCTGATAGTTTTCTGTGAAACATCGTGATTAACATGTTACAAACAAAACGCTACAAGGTAACAGGAGAGCAAACAAATCTAGTTGGAGGTGTGGTTATATTTTGGCTCGCATGCTCAGCGGACGGAGACAGGGGCCGCATCTGTTGACCTCGCTATTTTTGCGTTCCAGTGCATTCCGAACTATTTTTTCACACGATAAGAAGTGATTAAGATCAATATATCGCTGAAGTCGGGAGGAAGATCGATATCATCGCATGCTGCGCTCAGCTTTTACGTGTCACACCACGCTCAAGTTTTAATACGGGGGCTTAATATGCGACAAATTAAAAAAAAAAAAAAAAAAGGGCATCACGTTCTCAATTTGCTCGTCGACAATTTCGAAACTTCTGTCTCGTTCTTCGAGTAATCAAAACCAAACTTATGCTTCCTCTGAGTGCGATCAGCATATTCATTCGTCTGTGGTCTGAGGAACGAAATTTAAACTTCCTGTGCAGTACAAACATTACACGAGAAATAGATTTGCCTGTTTGACACAACCTTTGTCTTGAGGACGAGTTTTTGGCGCGTTTTTCTGATAATTGCCACGCGTGTTTCCTGAATGCTGTGTAAACAGGAATTTCTTGGCTGCAATGCACAGAATTATAATATTTCAGACCTGACACCACGAAACAGAAAGAGTCTTGAGTAATCTGATTGAAATTTCAGCGAGTCGGATTACCTTTACTGTTGACTCACTTGGGATGCCCCCACTAAAATTCACGTGAGGCTATTTTCGAGAGTGTTCTTGGAGAAGCTTTCCTCTTTATTACTTACCACCCACATCAATTTAAAAGGGTGGCTGTCTTTCGCCGTCTAAAGCTACAGTTGGTTCGCTTTCCTTTTAATCAACCAATGCTTTCTTACAGTATTCAACCCTAGCCCGAGGCAAAACTGAAAAAAGTTCAATACCAGTGTGCAAAAAAAAAAAAAAAAAAAATTTATATATTTTTTAAACGACTCCTCTAATGTTTGGGTTAACTAGTTTCAGCAAACTTTCAGTTGGAAACATTTTATCATGTTTGAGCAATCAAAGATGTGGAATATTTCCAGGAGATCTGTGCAATCCCCGGGGAACGAGACGATAAGTAAAAGAAATTACTGCCGGACATTGACATAGGATCTGTTTGTATTTCCCTTTTGTTTTTTGCAAAAGTCAGTTTATCAGAAGAACTCGTGACCTCAAGATATCTAGACAAGACACATTTTTGCTTTAATACCCAAATAATCAAAGTAATGATATTCAACAATTTTAAACGAAACACCTCTGAGTTCTGTTCTCAAAACCGCAAGAACAATAGCCGGAAGCGGATATTTTCACATGTTCACACATGCTGGTTTTGATGCTTTCAAAGTCTTCTTGTTTTTTAAAAAAGCATTCTGAAATCATAAGATAACACATACACACTGTCAAAAACAAAATCTAAAAAACTATGGCTATAAAGGTGGTCGTAAAAAATACAGAAAACCTTATACTTCGAAAGCTGTGTTTTACATAGTCTGTCCACAGTCACTTTTTTAATTCGACGCTTTTTCTGTTTGGTTTAGCGAGAAAGCGAGCGGAAAACAATAAAACGTTCGGTCTGTTTCCTCCTCCTACTTTCTATCTCGTGCTAACACGGTCGTTTTAATCCTCTTTAACGCTTATTGCACACAGGCTTTGAAAGATTATCCGTAAATAAAGGACTGTAGGAAGACTGTTTTGGTAAGGTCAATGAACATTTTTTTGGAAAGGGGGTTTTGATCAAACCCTTACATTCCTTCTGGTACTGTCTGGGGTAGCAGACACCTTTATCCAGCCCTTTTTGTTTTAAGCATAAGGCTCCTGGAAGCGTGTGAAATTTAACAGCCGTAAGAGTCGTCCGCTCTTCTGGACAATACATTTGTACTTCAGTGTCTGGCGGATATGGTAATTTGTCAAAAATAGGAAGCTATAAACGTGTCCACAGCTACTGGTTAGTCTATCTGGATACAAAAAGAACAATCGTGAAAGCTGTATTGTGAAGTTCTTCTCTAAATAAAGTAAACATCCTACATCCGACGGAAACTTTTGTAAGTCCCACATTATTCTTTCGATATTTCTTTGAAGTGAGCTGATATTATGCGCACAACTGTAGACTTCGTTCTTAAATGGCGGGTCTCCTTGCTTTTCTTCTTTTTTTTATTCAAGTAACCTAGCCTTCTAACGTCAACAACATTTTGAAAAGAGTAAAATCGTCTCTTTAAAGCGAGGACAAGAAGGCTATTTAGTGTTCACCTGAAAGAAAAAAAAATCGTGTCCTTCATTTTTAAATAAACTCTTCAGCGGAGGCAGACACTTAATAATGCTTGTTCATAAAAGCTGCACTGAGCGCACAACTGCATGAGAAATTTGTATATCATTTTTATTTCATGCCGGATTAGGATTATATTGTTCACTTGAAGAAAAGTCTTTTCCGCTAATCCTTCCCGAAAAGACCAGATTTGAAACGTTGCCGATTTGTTCTTGTGACAAATCGAAGTATCTAGCTTAACATAAATATCCGTCTACAGTTTCCTTCTGCGGCGATAAAGAATCAAACATCGTTGCGAAACCTACTAAGTCGTTTTTCTATGGATGTTGGCTTAGACGCGCTTAACACAGATTTAAGATTTCATAGAGGTAATCAGATCTTTCAAGCACCTTATCTGTGAATAGGGGTTCTTTTTTTTCCCAGACTCTTGCGCTCAGCGCTACACTAACCCTCTCGCCCGAAACAGAAGAGAGAAAAAGCAGGCTATCTAACCTCCTATCAGGTCTAGCCGTAGTGTGCGTGTCTGGGGTGGTTTGTATTTTCCAGCCGATCAGTCCAAAGGAGGGGAGATCAGATATCTATGACGCTTTGTGCCGTAAATTTTCGCTCTTGTTCCACTTACTCTAAATATTAGTGTTCAATCTGAAGGTATACACGATTAAATATGACTAAGCTACTGGCAATACTTTTAATTCTACCGAATCGTTTTTTTTTTCTTTGTGAGTGTGTTCATTTACAACAATCATAAGGTCTATACCGCGACGCTAAGTAAAACAAACGTTCGAGAGTCTGGTGGTTCAATATTTTTCGTCATATTACCAATATTGGATGACTGAACGAGTTAGAGAAACCTGCTGAGAATGCACTGAGACAGCTATAACAGCTCCTGCAGAGCCGATTAAGAAAACAGAGAAATATAATAACCTTAAGGTATTTCAATGTTCAAACCGCATGCAACCTCATCCTTTTCGATATCACGGTTCAACTGGAGTTTTGTAGTTTCGGCTTTTTCAATTAATTCAAATTTGATCATGTTTTTCTAAGCTAATTTGTTATTATTCAAACTGCACTTTGAACAAGTTTTCTTTTACGCGAATAAAATATACAGGGCTATTACCCAATATGTAAGTATGTAGTCATCAAAACGATGTGATTTCAGGCTGCACACTAATAGGATGTACAAATCGATGTATGACCTCGCTCTCTTCGCGTATACGATTAATACTTAAAAAAAAAAAAAAGAAAGTAGCTGCCGTAATTTGCAATCCGAAACATTGCAGTGGTAATTTGTGATCGTTAATTATTTCGAGGTTGTCGACGAATCTCATCTATAGAAATTTAATATAGTATTTAAAAGTGGACTCTAACACGCAGGGGAGAGGAAATTAAATCAAAAAGAAGTCCATCAGAATTGTGGGTGGTTGAACATTTTTATCTTGGCCATAATATTTGTACTTCCACGTATTTGTAATTATTTATGTTCCAAGCGCTCAGTTAGAGAAGCGGAACGCACAAGATAGTAGCGGAGGACAGCAAAGTCACTTACATATAGGTCTGAATTGGCAACTGGGAAAAACGCATGGGAGGGGAAGCATAAAAAGATTATTGTTTCGAGAAAACTGTTTCTTTTGGTTCGTTTTTTCGTTTTTCGCCTCTTGTGTGCAGTGTAAAGTAATGTGCTGACCTTTTTCTAACGGTTTTGGCGATCTCAAATTAGTACGTGGTCTGTATGTATTAGTTAGATAAGGCTCACTGACTTAAGTGTCAGTGATATAGACAGATCGATTGGCAAGGAGGCTACTGCTATTTGATAAAGTAAAATCATTGCTAAACCAAGTTTTAGTTTTTGCAAGATTTAATTTGAAAATACCATATTTCACATCTATTCCAGAGTCAAATCATGTAGTCCTTATACTAATTCCCCCAATCGCTCTGACGAAGGGCTACCGCTCGAAACGTCAGCTTTTTTACCCTTTACGGTGACCAATTTTACGTTTTCAACTCAGTTGTTAACACTAAATTACCTGCTATACTCTCCCACCGATGCAGCACTACGGTCTCTTTAGAAACTTACCCCCTTTATTTATTTGTCATTTATTTGCTGCGACCACTAACTCTTGCCTTAAAATTTTTCAATCCACAGATCTCACAGCAACGGATAAGCAAAAAGAAGATAGACACATGAAACTAATTAAGGAACTTGTAAAAGTTTAAGCTAAATCTGACGAGAGGCAAAATACCTGACACGATCTTTCAAATTAAAAGGGCATGATCACAGCAGGAAACAATATTTGTACAGTCATTCGGCTTGGACAAAATTGAGCCAAGACAGCAGAAGAATCCGTATGCAAATGCCATGGAAATACAATGCTCCACCGCACCAATTCGTATTCATCAAGTGAGGGAGGGACAGGTAGTGAAGTAAAACACCAATAATGAGCGATAATACCACAGTCGTATTACTTAACTCAGAATTTTTTCAGACTTAATGATTTTTAACCCCATAAAATCAAACATGACCATTATTTATAGGAAAATACTGCTGCTGATATGTTCGCCGCAGCCATCGAAAAAACCGAGTTGGAACAACGCATATTTTCTAGTGATGAACTTTCTGCCGAGGACAAGCTTTTGAATATTTCCTCATGAGGTTTCATAGCGTTTTTCATATCAGCATTCTCAGAAGAATATTTCGCCACCGGCCTCCATAAAGCAAGCGAAGGGACCGGAAAAAAGATATTTTCATTGTTTGTACAAACAACACCGGAAAATGCATGTCGCAATGTTTTTTTTAATTTCTCACAGCACGTTTTCGACATCACAATTATAAAAGAAAGTACAAACACAACGTCTAAGAGACAAAGCTTTTTCTAGTTTGCTCCAGGCAAAAGCTCGGTAACAATCAACTGAATGTGGTGAACTGCACTATTTTTATCTCGGCTCTCGATATTATTGTAATTTCAAACTCTCTAGAAACACTTAATCACAAGGGTGTCCTCGGAAAATTCTTCTTTAAAACTATTTTTACGCTGAAGTCGTGAGATACTGGCCATACTTCTGCGAATTATTTGAATACCTTAGCCGAAGTCGACCTCATCGACGCAAAGAACCCCTTCTTGCGAATATATTATAAATTGTTGGTTTTCTAGGGAAGCTAATAAAAAGGAAATTAGGATGTCAATGATTTGCCAACACCAAGAGAACCGGTACAACTAAACGATAACATGTTAACAAATTTTGGAGCTCAATATTTCATAACTCAAGTCTCATATTACACGAATTTCTTCAAGTTCTTCACACCAATTGGTTGAGTAGTTGACGAAGGCAAAATCGCGATAAAATCATCTCATCTACTCATACACAATAAATGTTTTCGAGGACTGATTAAAAACCTCTAAGTGATACATTGAGGTACTTGTGGAGCATACAGAGTGTTAAAAATATCAACGAAACCAAGGTCAGGTAGACTGGGCTGATGAACTTTTGTAAGAGAAAATAATGCCCCGTTCTTTTATCTAACTTTTATGACTGTACTACATTAAGGCCCCCTCCCTTTCGGAACAAAACAAAATAAAACAAAAAGCCAAAAAGAATTTAAAAAAACAAAAACGACGCAAAGTGATCGGAAGGTCGATCAAAATCGAGGATGCAAACTTCCCAACGTGCAAGGAAATAATAATAATAATACTAATATCAATAATAAAAATAATGACAATGGGAATTTAGCAGTAGATTTCCACAAGGTGGCTCTTCTTGTCGGCTGTTTCCAGGTTGAATTGGAATTGAAAAATTAATTTTTTTGTGGAGGGAAGACAACCGGAGGACCCGGAGAAAAACCCGCCAATCGAACCCAGGTCACCGCGGCGGGAGGCCAATGATGAAACGAAACCAATCTGAGCGCATTCCGGATAACTTTCGACAGATTTATTTTACATAAGTAACACACATTTTTACGTAATCATACTCACGCTGTGTGTAAATCTACACTAACTTAATTTATAAAAATTCTCTAAATTATATTTCATCTGTTATAGGTGAGAACTGAAACAATGAAGGTCAACATAGACGCCGCTATCTTTATACCATAAACGGCGAAATCAAATTCATTTAAAGAAGCAATATAAAGGAAACGATGAGAGCAGCCTGATAACTTTATCGTATGATAAATATTCAGTCGTAAAACCGCTTGGCCTTTTCTGTAAAGGCAAACCTGATGAGATTTCCCAACAAGGTCAGTATTAAAATTTAATACCCATCACATCATAAATAGTAAAACCCTTCGTTTTATAAAAAGGCACATGTACGCTAAATTCTCATTTAATTAAAATTTAGGTTAAGACAATCAGCGTTAAACCCAGGTAGGGCGCGTTTTAAATTTTTCTAACTCGTGGCAAGATGTAATCGCTTTTTGTACTAAAACATCGGCGAAGAATCAACTACATAAACTGTAAATCAAGATAAAAAGCCGATCCTGACGTTTCAATGGCGGAAATTTGGAAACTGAGGTTATTTTCCTCACCTAACGTTTACACAAACTGAAGAAAAGTATGGAATAGTAACTAACTTGACAATTTCCGCCGGCGAGATTACCGTGTATGAAACCACGGGTTCCCTAGGGATGGGGGATACTTTTTTGCAATTTTGCCGATGAGAGGGGGCACTTATCTAGATTCACTAATAGTAACATGTTATTTCTTAAAGTAACATGTGTGTGGCTTTATAGTTAACGCCACGCTAGCGTTTTAGTGGAGTACAACCTCCTTCGTATAGCCCCAGTTCAATTCACTTTACTGCTAAGCAACGAAATTCTCAAGTCAAAACGCAAGGACTCCTAGAATCATCAAAAATACATCTACACTTCCAGCCCTATTCATGCACAAGTCGTAGTTACAGCTTGAAGTCTTAAAATTCAATATCCTCATTGCACTCGTGGGAGAAAGGACCACCTTGCACAGATAAAGAGAAAAGGGAAAGGCACAAAGTTTGATTCCAAAGACATTTCTTTGTAAACCAGCTCTCTCTGTTATTCGACACGAATCATGCAACGTAACCTGGTGCCTGCAAGAAACACGCTAGCACAGTGACAAGAACCGAGGTCCCAAACACCCAAAGGGACAACTTATCCATCACCATGGCAGCAATACGCCATTCTTCCTTATGATTGTTCAGCCTGTCGTCAACAACCGAATTCTCCACAAGTGTGTCAACTCTTTCAAGAATTCTCTCCCCAATTTGGAGAACCGGATCCTGGAAACCGTCTATTTGGTTTAAAGAGATATCTGATGCATTTAGCATCGGTGACGAGAAACCGTTCGTCGCTGAAGGAATACGTCTATAATGGCTATCATAAGGGTTTTTGCTTTGACCGTTTGGCACAATGAGTGTGTTCGTGATCTTTCTACCTGATGTTTCCAAACCAGTTCGAATAGTTGCCTTGCGACCCGTATCTTTGCGAAGGTTTGAGTGTTCCTGGATGCGCTTAAGGTTTTCCATACTGATTCCGAAGAAGTGTCCCAGATGGCCGAGAACGTACTTCCGAACCCACGATGGCATCTCGATGACATCCGAATGGTAGTATTTCAATATATAACAGGTCCAAACCAAGCCTATAGCCATTTCAACCATACCAGCCATGTAAAACTTGGCAATGAGTGGAACTACATCGGAAGACGGAGGAATCGTTTCCGCCACTACCAACATGAAAACTGTCATGGCAAGAAGGATGGTTATTGTGAGCGAAATACGTTCACCTGTGAAGAGCAAGGAAACAACAGTTAAACTAACACACTTATACAATACTTCTGCTTAGTTGGCAAATGGAACACTTTGCACCAAGAATAAATACTTGCGTTAATATTCGGTTATTCTCCCATTAGGATGGTACTCGATACTCGCAGTGCCATGAATTAATTGCCTGGCTTAGGGGGTAGGAGAGTCGGAGGAGTATAGTTTATCAGAATATAATTTACCTGATCCTACATAAGGCTTTACAGTATTCTAATGCCTCCCACCCCCCCCCCCCATTTGACAGTCAATTTTCTACAGTCCCCCCCCTAAAAAGAAGGCTGATTTTACCCTCCGTTCCCCTTGAAAACGATGGGACCCCCCCAAGAATCCTTCGCCCCCCTCCACCCAGGTTGTAAATTGTGACTGGTCTCCTAGAGAACCCCCTAATTTACTGTTCATCTGGCCTTCACTTTTCCCTCCGTATATATTTTTTAATAATTTTAGCTAAAATAATTTTCTGTTACCCTCTGGTCGATAGTTTATTTCCACTCATATCACTGATGTTGTTAAAAATTTATCAAAACTGTGAGGAGAAAGTCCTCTTTTGGTCAATCTTTAGTAAAAAGGCTCAACAGATCCAAGACTACCGTGTAAACATCTCAAATCACGAGAAGCATCAAGAAGACCGACTTATTATTGTGGAAAGTTTTAGAAATGCAACTCGATTCATGCAGTTACCTGATTCTGCGGGGAGGACGAAGGACACATTTATCAACACAGTGATTATGACCAGCGGTAATATCAAGTTCATCATATAGAACAACGAACGTCGCCGAATAATAATCGTGTACGTCACATCCGGGAAAGGCTCCTCGCAACAAAAGTACGTTACAACATTGCGTTTGGCAGGAGCACCGACCAACTTCCATTCGGCGCTATCGATGTAATTCCCGAGGTCAGCCGAGTAACTTTCGTTCATGACATCTAGCCGAAAGCCGTCGTAAGTCCAAGAACCGAATTTCATTTTACAATTCTGAGTGTCGAATGGGAAATACTTGATGTCGATGCGGCATTTGCTCTTGAAGGTGACTGGAGAAAGCCAGACGTTTTTTCCTGAGTAATGGAGAACAACTCTGAAGTTCATACGGTCCAAGTTGCCACCAAAGCTAATGTCATCGTCAGCACTGTTAAAAAGACGGAGACAGTTTTGAACAAAGTTTGAATTGAACAGACGTGTATAAATTCATTTTCAGGGATAGATGACAGTCATGTTGTTTAAAACCTTTTTTCCTGGCCAGTTCATGCACTTTTTATATGATCATGCAAAAGGTAGTACTTCTCTGCGCTAACTTAAAACAAGGCTTTTTCTTTACCATTTAAGAGAAATTTTGTGATGCCGTAGACAAAAGCAAGTAATGATGATATATTTTTCCCCGCCAACTCAACAAAAATCAATACGCAGAACTTGAGAGACAAAAAATCTTAATAATCTTAATAAGCAGTGAGGCACCTATGGAAACCAATGAGGTCAGTTCGTGATCAGTGAATGATAACAGAAAGTACAATGTACAACAGCCCGTTGGGTTTAAATAGCTAGAATTAAATGAAGCGAGTGCTGTTCAACTAAATGCCGTGTGAATGTTGGCATAGGTTAGCCCGAGATAAAACTTACTTTTCATACAGAACAAGATCAGGGAGCCAAACATTCTTTGGAGCGACATTAATTGTTGTCAGTCCACCAAACTCACTACTGTTCCATGCTAACAGAGGATTATTCCATATCTAAAAACCAATAAACATCCTCAGTCGACTTCAAATGTTGATTATTCATGATGTCAGACTGTAGCACAACTATACATGGACAAAATATACTTACCAGGGATGTGATAGTGGCTTTGCCGCAAGCCTGTTACCTGTGCACCTGGCTTTCACTGTCAGATATTTCTAAGCGCGACGTTTGTGCTCGTGTTTACTTTCCATTTCTCTGGTCTCCAGACTGCACTATATATGCATATTACTATACTGATGCCCACGCTTAGCAAAATATTGATTCGTCATCTAATTCAACCACATTTTGCTTCCGTGCATGAACATACACTCTTGGAAGCCCTCCAGAATCGAAAAAAAAAAGAAGAGGTGGGCAGGAATTGGAATTCTTTGAAGGACGCAACTTTAAAGTGATGTGTGCGTGCTGGCAACAATTAACGAGCTCTATCATTTTTGTGCTATTGTTGTTGTTGCTGTGGAAATTTGCTACGATCACAATTTAAACTCTTTCGCCGGCTAACATTCACCTCGAGCGTTTTTTAAGCAAAGATACAACATATGAAAGATTTTGGCGAATCAGGGCTTACTCCTCGGAAGACAGAGTCCTCACGTGAAACAAATGGTCTCAGAAATAATCAAATTTATTTTCCTTGTTTAAAAGAGAAGAGCGCTAACCTGTCTCACCCACGCACTAGTTGTCAAAATTTGATTTTTTTCGTCCTGTAGAAAAAAAATACAAAGATATTGCATCTGAAATTTTAGATTCTAAGTACCGTGAGTGGGGGAGAAAGTTTTATTAATTTAAATCTAACTTCTCCTTACAATGTCACCCCTGAATCAAAAATTAAGATCACGAGAATAAAAGAAATGATCACCAACTAGGGAAGCTCTTGTTTGTTAAACAAATTCTCCTTGTCAGCCCCTTAGGTATGTATAGAGAACAGTATGGAGAATATACATACTGATGTTAGGGTGTTTAGGGTCAGAGACTTCAAATTTCCGTTTGTCACTGTGATTTGTTGAGTACGGGTAGGGGGGAGGGGTGGGGGATTTGGTCCTGTGTGTAGTATCCCTGAGCCCACCCTCTATGTGTGTGCTTTATATGCAAGCACAGTTGCGTACCCTCAGGGGTTTTATTGAAAGCTAGTTACCTCGCCGCCTACAAGACTTCTTGGCGCCGCTTGTTTAGCTTGCAGGTAAAGTCTCGTGTACGGGTTTTGTTGCCCATCTCCGGACTGAGCCGCCCATTAAACCATAGGCAGCCGCTTACGGGGAAAGTTATTGAAACCTCGCGTATTCCTGAGTAGAGCGTTTTTTTTTTTGTTTTTTTTTTTTAAGACAATCCTTGGGATACAGACGATGAACACTTATGATACAGAAAACAATAAAAAAGCTGAAGATAATCCTTACCACATCGACAATCTGATTAAGTGTTAACCCAAATACAACAGTCACCGTATCTGAGTCGTTCACAACAGGTCTTTCATTCTTGTCATAATTGGAGTGAAACAGTTTCTTCAACAAAGCTCGTTCGTGTTCACTGGCCTGGGTGCCTGAAAAGAAACGAATGCAAAGATGTTGGGTGAACAAGTCCTATTTTAAATGATAAAGCGATGAGTCTAGAAATCTGGTTATTTATTCATGCTTGCATGTTTAAAATGAATAAATAATGCAAAGCTTCGTTTAACACTCATGAGACTAAGCTGCCTTCTGCATATTCAAGTTCATCTAACAATACTGTAGCGACAAAAAGCAATACGTTGTGATCTATCCTTTTCCCAATTACACATCTTAAAAGTTCTGCTGTTATTAACAGCAGAGGCCTATCTTACATCTATGCAAATGAGTCTTTCTAGGGAGTAAAAATTGGGAAAATTGTCCCTTATTTCCTAAGGTATAAGAGTCTTTTCTGTTGCCCTCAAAATCGGTTTCATTTTTTTAACTTTTTGAAAACAAGTTTTTGTTTTAAAAACTAAATAACAAAGAGGAACAAAGCGAGGGGAAGCTAATAAATTCAACAAACCTTTAATGAAAAATGTCCCAGACAAAAACAGGATTAAAAGCTTCCGAATGCAGAGGTCTTCAGCTAAATTTTTTGGACGTATTTCAAAAGGGCTTTTTTGTCTTAATTGAAAATAATGTAGTTTGCTGCTGTTATTAATAAAATATTCAGCTATAAACCCAACAAACCTCTTATGAACACCGTCCCAGACAAAAACAGGATTAAAAGCTTCAGAATACAGGCAACATCCATCACCAAGGTACTAAGCAAAATCACAAGGTTGTGGCTAGGGGAGACACTTTCGCCTACAAGACATAAAAATGTCATATAACATTAATTTACCCCTTTGATCGAGAAGGTGGCAAATTTACACATCTAGACCAAAATTTACCCTTCTCCTCACTTGTTAATGAACTGCTGCTTAACCATATTGTGTAATTTGTCGTGGCATTTATAGGAAATTTTCAAACTGTTTGTTCATACCTCATCCAAGAAAATATCCCTCTGTAATTGCACAAATGAGTAGTGTTCTCTACCACTGGGTATTAAATAGAGCAGAAAATCCCCATTTGAATTCTGTTCGCGTGCGACATTTAGACTGTGCAGAGGTTGATTGAAAATTAACGATCTACAAATGCAAACACTTTCGAAAAAAATCCATCAATTCTGTAAAAAAACACCAGTTATTATCGTCAAACGCTTGCTGTTATTCATTGGAAGTGACGTCATTGTGAGACAAACGATTGCACTTCACGACAAGAAAAGTATAACTAGTTTTAGATTACGTCTAAAAGGAAGTGTATTCCTAATCTCTATGACAGATATGATGCAAAGACGCAAAACGTCTGCGTATTCATTTGGTTAATATTCTCTTCAATTTCCCGAATTTTCACCCCGCTTCCTGTTATTTTGCCTAAGGCGTCTTTGCATATATATCATCCAAATCTAAACCACGCTAAAGTTGTCTGAAATTCATCCGAAACTTTTAATAAACGTGAAAGATAAACTCGAAAGCACAACATTTTTAGTTTCATTAGCTTCGTATCTTTGCATGGAAAGGAAGTAATAAAGAGAAAAACAATTTGGTTTATTCAGCGCCTTTAGTCAGCTGGTTTCAGCCGGTGTACACATTTATTTGGTGACTCGCCACAGTAGAAAACAGCACCTAAACTTTTAACCTGCCACGAGACCAGTGTACGTTTATCACGTTAACCTTCATAGAAATCTCCAGGGGTGTGCAAAGTTTTGTCCCTCACAAAGTGGTAATTTATCACATAGTGGCAATTCGCTACTTGCTGGTTTCCCACGTAATGGGAAACAAATCCTAGACATTCGGGGGGACACTCTATTAAATACTGCCGTATGTGAGTATGTACTGCAGACCGTCTGAGGCTTTTCACCTATACATGAACAATTTCATATGGGCAGGAGAGAGTTGTTTTTTGAAAAATTACTCTCCAAGCATTAAACACGCAGTCTGAGATAAAATTAGAAAGAACTTCTGTTCTCCTCCTAGCAAAGTACCCCTATATCAATATATCTAAATGTTCAAACTTCTTACCGGAACATGACGATCTAGATCTCGCTAAAAGATTTAAGTCTCCCCCCCTCCCCCGAAAAAAAACTGGAATATCACTTGTAATTAGTTTTTTTAACGATGGTTGCGGAAAGATGAGAGAAAGGCCACAACGTCAGCTTTGATGAGGTGAGCAAGGTACTCGCTAATTTACAACAACTTGAATGGTAGAAAATGTTGCCGAGTTGAAGAAAACGGTCAGCAAGTTGCAGTAATTACAAACGATTAGTAGGAGGTATAGTCTGCGAACATACGATTATTCACATGTTGATTAAAGCTGTGTCCATAACAAATAAAACTTGTTAGGATTCCCGCAGTAACAATTTGAAACTTTCTATATCGAATTTTTAATTCGTTGTAGTTTATGTACAATATAAAAAAGACGCCCGGTGAACACTAACTACAAACACACCAAAATCAAGATTTTGCTGACTTGTTGCATACTAAAGAAAAGGCTTAATTAACAAAAGGAAAGTTTAAGAAGGATATTAGAAGCGACAAAGGATAAAGTGCATAAAAAACAGCAAGAAACAATTGGAAAAAAAAAGGAAAAACTGGGAGACTTACCGAGCTGGGAAATCTCACCTCTGAACAGAAATGAACGACGCAGGTAAGAGGATACAAGTGGAAAGCGTATCATAATCTCTCCTATTTGTGGAAAATAACAACTCCCTGCGTCTCTGACCTTTCCGCAGACCACAATCCCTTGCGCATGGCTAGGTATTTCTTTCAGATAAGATCTACCGCTACCTCATTCGCCCACTTGAGCTCGAGGTGCACTCACCATGGCAACAATCATAGTTTTATCTTTAAAGCCAAGGTTAAATGTTGAATAAAAGGTTCAAACGTTGTTCTATGAACAAACGCGGGAAGGTCATAAGAGAGACAGTATTTCTACAGTAACGTTTTAGGATATCGAATTTTGGGAATGTTACATGTAAACTTTCCAACACCTTGATTTCACAGATTTCGAGATTAAAAGAAAAAAAGAAGTTTAGTTGACCAGAACAGTAAATATCGCGAATATGACATTTGGCAGATATTATGTAAATAGGCTGAGAGAGAACTGTTACCGTCAGATCCATATCTTCACATTCACTCAACAAATACTGGTGCGAACAAATCTTTCAAAAATGTATTTTTCTTCAACTCGAAGTTTGAACGATTTGAAGTGTACATGCATCATTGAGGTCATTTTAAAGGCGAACAATTTACGTACAAGCATCATCTACTTGAATACAATGTGAACCTTCTACGTTGTTATTGTTGCAGTTGAGTCTCATCGATACGATACGTTACTATTTACGCAATTGTACTTAACGCAAACTATTTTACTTAATTCATACATGGACATGTGTAACTGAAAATTTCAAGGAAAATTGCGTTTCTCTCAAACACACAAAACTTCAGTAAATAAAATTCAAAAGGTTTCGCAAAATCGCGAAACTGTAAGTGTGGCGAGATATGCGCATCTTAAAATTCCGAAATAAAAGTGTTGCAAAATTTTATGCTAAAAGGTATTTAGTCTTCCATGTCCGCGGGAAGGGAACAAATTCACTTTCACCTCTAAACTCTGTAAAAATAAAATCCTTTTCAAGAAGGCTTCCTTGACCGTGCCATTGGATTTGAATTATTGTGATGATAATAGTTTGGGTCTTAATGAAACTGATTTGAAATTCTCATGATAAATTTTAACTCTTATCTTTTAATTGCCCTCTTTGTCTTACATAAACACATGTCTGTCCAAGAAAATTCTATTAAGTTAAGAAATGTCGAGACAGCGTTTATGACAATGAGGGTTGTGAAGGGCAAGGGAATCATGAATTAGCTATCAGTTAATCTGTATTACTTGAGAATAGCTTGGCATGTTTTTAAAGAAAACAGTTTTTCTTCTTCGTTGCTCAGGGTTACTAACTTCACGCTCGCAAATGGCGGAGGTGTTGTCTGTCGATGTAACCTTCGATTGACTCCACAAAATCTCTAGTTGGCTTTCAATGTTCCATGACGTAATGGTTTCACCTCTAACTGCATCTCAGACGAACTGTGCCGGCGGCTCATTATGGCACGAGAAACTACTCATGAAAATATCAACAAACAATCAACGTTTCGGATTTTCCATTTCATGAAACAAATTGTAAATGAAAACCAAACGCTAAGATTCAAAAACAATAGAAAAGTGTTGTTTCAATTTCCCATCGGTCGGCTTCCTTTTTTTTTTGTTTTTTTTAAACAATATTTGCACTATTTCTTACATTTATTTTAGGCAACGACTGCTCTTTGTATCCGAAAAATCACTCTGCCTCAGAAGAGATTTTTCCATAAAAACGTGTTCAGTTTACTTTTATCTACATTTTTGCTACAAAAAGTCTCAAACCATAAACGCCTTTTGATTTCAAGCCCCTCAGAGGGGACGAAAATACCAGAATTTAATTGCGGCTCGTCATGAACCGGACCTAAGCCGGCTTCCCTGGGTGTAGTTGCAAGTAATTCTCCACAATCATGTTCAAATCGTACTCTCACAGTTCATTCATGAAATAAAAGTCTCAAAGTGCCCCGGAATTCTAAAATAATTATAAAAACAAATACGAACGCCCACTAAGAAGAGTATAACGGGGGGCGATTTTCGAAAGAAAGTGGGTTGCTACGTCAGACGCGGGTATAGCAAGATGATTTGGTTGTAATTTGGTTTTGTCTGCTGAGATGAAAAAGTAAATTAGCCACCGTAAAGGATTTGAAGTTTCGAGCGTGAAACCTTCTTCAAAGCGAAGAATAGTCTAATTTTACCAGAGCAACCTTTCGTAGTAAGAACTCTAGTGACGGAGATCTGCTGACTTTCACGTTGAGTCGATAGACAGCGGCGTAATAGTATCAGTAAGGAGATGTAAAGTAAAGCGAACAAAAAAACAAGGATGAAGAACTTTCCGTCCGCAATAAACTTTCCTCGCTCTTTTATTCCTCGCTTCATTTCGCAGAAAATTACCGGTCCTATCTGGGCTGCTCTTTCATGTAATTGAACACGTGATGAACCAGTGACTGCGAATTACATGACCAGTTTACAATTACCAGCTACCAGAAGTTGGTAAGAGCTCTGCACCGGTTTCGCAGAGGCCATGAGCTCAAATCCCGTACAGGCCTGAATCTTTTACCGGCCTTATTTTTACTGCTGCTTAAGTAATGTTCATTACTGCGAAGATCGCTCTCATATTTAATTATTTTCCTTATTCCAATATTGTATGTCAATTCAACTAGTAATAATAAACCCCAGAGCGCTCAGGATAACCATGACAATATCGAAAACGACACGAATGGTTAACAACGCAAGAACTTAGTAAAGGATTGAACGGTTCTAAAAACTTCAATTTACAAATTATACACACTAAGAAGGTCCACTGTAAATCTCTCAAACCTTTACGTCGTAAAAGCAGCAAAAATATATATACTAATCCCTAAAGGCGCACAGAAGTAAACCTGCTGTCAATAATTTACATAATGAACTTTGATTTCAAATCTTTCCTAAACTCCAAAATGTATTGCACCTGATGATCTTAAAAGAAATTAGATCTGCACTACACCCGATATGCCTAAAGAAATTAATTCTACACTTAGAACCGACAGACACCTGGCAATTTTGTTCTCAGTGAGGCAAAAGCAACAAAAAGTAATCGTTTTTCAGACGGGGTGTCACTTTGATTAGATTGTTTTTGTACACGCCATTGTAATTAAGCGAATCTCATTCAACAAGAACTCTTAAACTCGAATTTCGTTTTTGTGCAAATCTTGCATTGGGTAAATACTGCGTATGGCTGACTCGCAGTTTTGGATCCAGCTTCTTTGATAAATAACTTGTTAAAACAACGTCAGTTTGTTTTATGTCTCTCGCCCAAAATTCTACAAAGCACAGCATATTACGTACATTATTTACACCAGAGGCGAAGTTTCCTTTAGACGTTTAACGAGATGAGAAAAACACAATTTTTTGATTACTAGCATGTTAATCAATTTACTCTCGTCCTTTGTCATTTATGGGACGCGAATTGCATGTCTTTTTAGCAAATTTCGATATGATATTTTCCGTCGGAAGTTAAGTTCAATTGCGATATCATTGCCTCACAAACAAAGCATCAAGTAGTTGTTAAAACGTTTAATGAAACCACCAAGGTTTTTTAATCGGCGTTTTAACATAAGGGTGAGAGGTAAATAGAGTCGAAGAGGAAATATTTGAACTTTTTTTTTCTGTATGTTATGCACACGAACAATAGCAAGCGCGGAAAATGTGGCCGTTTGAGCTCGCCTGCAGGTACTCACATAAAGTAACTGTTGGTATTTTGGAGACTAATTTCTTGTTAACTACCCAACAAATTGTGGTTAAAATGTTGCCTCTGGTCCAAGAAAATCAGAAGAAGCAAACGGCCGCAGCTACGACATTGGTTATAAATATTTAATTTTCAAGGGGAGAAAGGAATTGTTGATGCCAGATGACGGTCTATTTATTTCTAAGAAATGAGGCCGAGAAAATAGATATGCTTCACTGAAATATGGACGTTAAAACACTTTCTTGATAGTTTGCAATATTAATTTAAACGTCCCAGGTTGAAGAGACTGACGAAGTGTTTGCCAACAGCAAAACAACATAACAATACACATTCAAACCACTAGCTGGGACTTTCATAACACGAGAGAAAACTTGATTACACTCACCGCTAAGTACGTGCACTTCTATCAAGGTTGCAGATCTTTATATGCTGTATCTGAATCACTTCAATTCAGATTTCCTGTCTCTTTCTTTACTTCCTACAAAGCTGCAGTAAAAAATGAGGTATCAGTTACATTTTCACAACCAAATTTTAACTTTAAGACCTCTTCATTTGCAATCAAATACATTTACTTTTGTCAGAATATTAAATACGAAAAGCTATGACAAAAAATACCTTTAAAATAAGCGCTAATACGCTATTGTATATTCTCTTTCGATGTGCTGCTTCTCACAAAACCTCAATTTGTGTCGAAGGCCTAGAATGATGGATGACAGACGTTTCAAAAGGGAACTTCTTCAGAAAATACAATCGTCGTGCTCCGACACTTTGGTGCAATACCATGGATACCAAGTGCTTCTTTGACCAGGTCACTATCCCAAGAGAGCTCTATACATGGAATCACTGTGCAGTGTCAAGAATAGATAAGAAACAAATGGTGTAAAGCGGAAATCTACTCGACACACGAGAAAAACGCCACAACCAGCTCAACCAGGCAAAAATTGAAATCAATTCTTTTGCAAATCTTTATGGCTTTTAGATTTAACGGACTACATTCAAATGGACTTATGTTTTATTCTTACAAACATAACAGGCCTTTTGTTTGAGGTTACAAAGGATGCATTTGTCACAAACAACTGAATGGCACGACGAGTGGTTCTCTTATGTGGGGCCCCCACGCTGAGTTAGTACCACTTAAAATGACTCATTTTTCACCAAATGGTTTATTAAAAGATCAGGAAACACAAAATGGAAGTCATAACTTTTCCAATCGCTCATTTAACAACAGGAAAGCTGCATGTGCGTGTTTCGCATATTGGTGTCATACTAATCAATATTCAAGAATAAACTTGAACATTTTTATCGGGTAATCAATGGAATTCCATGCGAGTATTGACGTCAAATGGGTTGAAAAAGTGTCGATAAAAAGGCACGAAAATTAGTCCTATAACTTGGAACAAAACACGAACGTGACTTGAAATATAAAATTATTAAAGTACGTGATCAACAAACACATGGCCAACACTAAGTTGAGTTATTTTCTAGTTTTTATTTTGAACAATGAAGTCTAAATTTAACAAGGTAATGAACAGGCCAACCTCTTGGATTTACGGTATCACTGCGTCAATGCTGAGCCTGGACTAGGGGAGCAAAAAACGCCCTTCCGGTCATAAAACGTAGCTTTTAGAGATAAGAAAGCAGCTTACAGTAAGGAAACGTTTACTTGTTGAACACCTAACGAGGAAAGTTTTCTTCCCAGCACTGAATATGTTAAGACTCCTCATTTGCACTGCTTACAACCATAATTGCTTTCGCAAATTACATACATATTCTGGACATTGTTTCTAAGTAGTCGGCATAGATGCTAATTTTCACATTTGTGACTCAATAGACTTAAGCAGTTTTTTCCATTCCAGTAAGGTGCTGCTAAACGCTCAAAAAGAACTTGTTAAGTCGCACAGAAATAACAGAAATGACTTTTCTTGGTATGAATGAGATGCCAACTTCCTTAAAGGCACGTAAAGTAGTTGCACCTTCTCAAGTGCCGTCAGTATCCCCGGAAGTGTGAAATTTACGTTCCCCCAACCCATTCCACACCATTCCGATCCAGGGCTAGATACAAAAATTCAGATTTCTCTTTAGGATTTTGAGAGATAAACGAAATTTTTGGAAAATTTTTAGAAAATTTGAGGTATTCTAGAACATTTAAGGATTTCTAGATGGACATGGTTACAAAAATACAGCCAATTGCTGGTTTTCAGTGTCACGCCATTCAAAATAGATCAAAATAAAAAACAAAAACCGTTCAATCGATTTAGTCTAGAATCTGGAAATAGAAAGAAGCTAGATATGTAAAGACTCTCGCCAAGATTCAGGTCACAGCAATTTTTCTTACGGAAGATATGAGGAGAAACGTTTTTCCCAAATTTATAGAGATTTGTACGGAGCCGCCATGCTGGTGCCCACCTAGATGGGCACCAACATGGCGGCCGGAAACCAGCAGAAACATCTGTCACTGAGTTTTGCTACAAAAGCGTGAATTTATCTCTCTAAGAACTCATAAACGTAACAATAATACTTTATTCTAATACAAGAACTGTTCAGATAGCTGAATTTCCCTAAATAAGTCACCTTTTAAACCAACATAACAGCTCTCTCGCTCGTCATGTAAAGGCCACGTCACGCAAAAGCTTAGAAATTCAAGAGTAGTCTATCACTAAACCAAGAACCCATTTGGAGTGAAAATTTGTCTGAATATTAGTTTTTAGCTGCTCTAATACATCATGAAAGTAAAATCTCAGGAGGATCAATAGTTCTGAAGTCTGAAATTTAGTGACGTCTCGAGCTCAAAGTGGATAAATTTGAAAAATTCGACTTAAATTTTCGTTTTCGTGCGGGAAACATTTTGAAACCAGAGCTGATTTGGCTATGGTTACTGCTGTTTATTAGGAAACCCTAATTTTGCGTTTCTGCCGCCGGAGGGTCATTCCAGTGAGGTTAACAACTGTTATCAGTGTCAGTGGGAACGGAATTTGTTTGTTTGCTTGTTTGTTCGTAGTTGTTGCTGTTGTTGTTGTTTGGCGTTTTCAGAACGCTCTATTAACTTTTTTCATTATGAACGGGCCCCTGAGGTGCGTCATTTTACCTAATATTCGGCATGACTCGCACGTGGCCCAGCGAAACGCTGAGTAAACAAAGTACAACGCTTGATGTTCACAGTTCTGTTATTGAACATTTTACGCCAAGAAACAACGGATGGATCCCCACACTAAGGAAACAACAACTCCACAAAAAGAAAAACTAACATGAAGCATGTTTTTGCATTAGTGTTGTCCCAAGGGGGGTCGGCAAATTGATTTTCTTTCTGTGTAACCAAGGACTTCAGCAGACTGACTCACTTGAGTTCAGACTGACTCCTCCTGTCTAGCCTAAGAACTAAAACATTTTCTAACAGCAAAACCGATGGATTTTAAGGGCCTAGAAAATATTAAGTTTGTCATTTTTCATGTAACAGAGCCATTTGTCTGACTGGTACGCGACACAAAAGTGAACACACGGAAAAAATACATATTTTGTTTTAGAGATAAGTGTATTTTCACGGATATCAGTTTCTGTTTTGATTTTCATTCTGAGTCGATTAATATGGGGCTTTTTAAGGCAAAAGATGTTTCAGTTTTAATTCCCTTTGTAGAGCCAAAGTCCTTTTTGTAAACAGTGGTGAGAGAAGTTTACAAATTAAATAGTATACAGCGAAGGCAGTTTTCACAAAAAAAAAAGGGTATAAGTTACCCGTGAACCATTCAGTGACGTGTCCTGTGTCTCCTACACAAAGAAGAAGCCGCAGCACCGGACGAAATCACAAGTTTGCACCTAAACCTCGGAGTTTGCATTGTGCCTAAAAGGTAGAGTATGTAATAAGTTGTGGATTCGTAGGATGTGTGTATACATACGTGCCCCATTTTGAAGGTTCTGATAAATTTTAACAGATAGAAGTATGCTACAAAGACACAGCTAGCAACTGTCTGCATCCTTTGAAACTTATTATTGTCATGCGTATCCTGACTATAAGCGCGAAAGAAAACATTCGCCCAAATTCTCAAGAATACTCATCCTCATTCTCAACCCCTCCCCCACTTAAAAAAAAAAGCTAAGGTAGGCTAACAGGATGATTTTGAAATCAACAAGTTCGAACCAAGATCTTTGTGACCTTTTTGGCTCCTGGCAAGCGTTCAACTGAACAATTGAACTCCGATTGAGAGGTTTGAGTTCATAAAAGGCCTCGGGCAAATCACGATGGGACAGCAACGCGAACGCGTCGAAACAACAGATTTAGTGCGGCGGAACAGAAAGATAACACTGCCTGTCTTTTTTCAATTTTGCATATTTCCCAGCCGCCCACTGCAAAAAGACGACGTGAACTGAACAAATTTTGCGTGGTCTGAGAGCGGAAACCGCGACGATTGGATCGTCAACTACCAATCACTTGAAGAAAAAATAGAAAACAGGGATTGACAACACAAACGTATTATAAACACCTGTTTGTTATCCGTCTGCATGTAAACGACAAATCCATAACAAAAATATCCAGTGCGTATTTTCAAGGGTGCTCGTATGGAAGAAATGGCTGAAATAAGATGTTAACGACAGTCTCCATTTTTATGGATCCCGGTTATCAGTAACTAAACACAATTGTCGCTTTCTCCGTAAACAGTCTCAGTAAAGCGCGATTGATTTTCTGCCATAATTATTATTTTATTTGTTCAGTGTATTATCGAACAATTCACGCTGTGCGTCATCAAGCTCTGATCCCACTAGGGCGGAGAAGACGACAATAAAAAAGTTCGAGTTGATCCTCGTTTAATACTGCCAAGCCCGAAATTATCCCACGTAGAATAGGTAACATAGTGCTACAACATCGAGAGGGAAAGTACAGCACATAAAATACACAAGTATTTTAGTTACAATCAACTCTCTCTCTCTCTCTCTCTCTCTCTCTCTCTCTAAGCAAAGACTTCTCAGTGATACGTTATGTGATTCACATATAAACGAGCTGGACTGGATGCTCTGACACTTTGCAATGCACACGGGAAGGACACAAAAGAAGCTTAGGGGAAAAGAGGAAAAGTAGTGGAGTGTTTCTTTCCACTTTTTGAGAACTATAAAACTGATCAAAATGGCATTTAAGGATAAAAATGAGCTGTTCTCCCTACGCAGATTTCTTATCCCAATGTTACTCTCGCAGATTCCTCTTTATTTTGAAACGCCTTGAAGACAGACACCCTTACGACACGTAACTGAAAATTGTTCATAACTATCTGACGAGAACTATTCTCGTAGGCAGCCATTAGAGGTGTTATCGAAAGATGATCGCTAAAGGGAGCTTGTTCATCTGCCCATTGGACAAAACATAGTGACAAAACAAATTGTTAAATATGGTACTGTAATCAATGCGCCGTAAAATTAGCACGACGGCCAGAGACATTTTTAATCAAAACGAAAATAAGATTCAAAAGCTACCGCGATTTTCTTTCGGGTGTCCGCTTGCAGATGCCTGAAATCATGATCAGAGGAAATGTTTAAATACAAACTCTTCAAGGTGTTTACGTCCGCTTTATACGCCGGAAATGTGCAAAAAGAGACTTTAAAGAGACTTCAGATAGGATCTTGTGAAAGTGCTCAATCATAGAGATGTCCCATTTCGAGACTGTCTGTTAAGAGAAGCTGACGAAGGGCTGACGCTTGAAACGTCAGCTTCAGAAACTGTTTACGGAGGCCAATTTACGTTATCGAATGAGTTCAGAGAGCATCGGATGTTCATAAAATACAGAACAAAACAATGTCAAGGCTTCCTTATTTGCGTCATAAATAACTGAGCAGTTTTGAAATAAAACCTGGAGGTGTCCATTTGGACGGAAAACGCCCAGGATTGGATCAATCAGCTACATGCGTCGCCATTTTGAGGAATTCGCTGAATGTGCATGCGTGACGCTTTACATTTAAGCAAAAAGCAGAGATCAGTGCTACTTCAGTTAGAACAAGGAGAAATTACGAGGCTGCACTCACTGCCATCTAGTACCAAGAGATGCCCTCGTTGAAAACAAAGAAACAGAAAATGAAAAGACAAGAAAATACTAAGAACGTCCGAGACAAATTTGGAGCTTCAAAGGTGTGGTATCTATTTACTTTGGTACCAGGCCAAGTGCAGCCAAGAAAGAAGGCACCTAAAGGGAAGCGGGGCGCCTGTCATAATGAAAACAATAAGAATAAAAATAATAATGATGATGATGATGACAACAGAGGCGCCTCACCACATTTCAAATATCTTTCATTTCTAACCTGGTTATAAGTCACATTCTTGTGTTTGCGTTTCCGGTCACTGTCATGCAACAAGGTGTGATTTTGATTCAATGACTTGAAGCATATTTACGTTTATAATTGTGTGGGGCATCACATAGGTGGGAAAGATGGTTCCTTTGAGATCAAGTGATTAGGACGTTTGAAATTTCTTATTTGCTTTCACGGTAGGTTTCTCTTCAAGGCCAGGAATCCGATCGTTGTGTTACACTAAAAATTCTCCAACTCTACGCCAAGAAGTAGCAATTTAGCCGCCATAATGTTTTGCATAAGAAGCTTGTCAGCCAAAGTCTGGTTCGTGAAAACTGATTGGTCAGTTACTCACATGTGTGATGTTATTGGCTGTAATCAATCAGCCAGTGATGTTGGATCGTTAGTATTGGTTTGTTACTCATGCTACGTAAACACCGATGGATTATCACGTGAGTTTTAACGCAAAAACATTATATGTTATATAACACATTACATGACAATCGTTGTTATGTTTACATAATAAATCTCGCCTTTCGCAGCGTCCCTTTTCGACAGTGGCGCCTTTGTCAAAGGTCTCATAACAGCCACGACACAATTTCAGAATGATGGACGAACCTAACTGAAATCTAAATATTCTCATATTAACTAAATTCCAATTACAATTCAATCTAATTTTATTTCTAAATCCAGATTCATTGATGATTGCGAAGATAACGTTGACAAGCACATTGCCACACCATTTCACCTTTGAGGCTGTCTATCATCTAATATTTCAACAAGATATCACTGCTGAATCAAATATTGTCAGTGCCATAAGAAATGTATAAAGAACAGTATGGAAAATAAACATGCTGATGTTTGGGTATATAGGGTTAATGAGAGCGAATCAATTAAGAATACAAAGAAAAAGACCACGCACGACCTCAACGCTAATCTAAATTTCTTCGCGAAGTTTGGAAAGAATAGCGTAAAATGGATTGGCATTTCATTGGTGTTAATGTAATAGATATAACACCACAAGGCCACTTGGAGATAGGAAATGTTTTCTTCCGTAGTGTTCATTACTGCGAAGATCGCTTCCATATTCGAAATTGGTTCCCTTAACCATTCTAGCCCACTGAGATACCTCAGGCTCATGTGGGAAGACCCCAAATTGGACACACGACTGTGTCGTACTTGATTAAGCAAACTATTCCCCTTAAGCACTTCACTTAAAAGCCTCATGCAATTATACACCAAATAATTCAGTTTCCAGTTACTTTCTCCCTTCCAAATCGCTTAATCGCTGCAAGCGTTTCTAAACACACATTTTCCTAAATGCACCGATGATATTTGCTATCGGTCTTTTCACAATAACTACAGTAGTGTATTCTACGGCACTAAAGTAGAAAACTGACCTTTTCGTCTCCACAAATTGAACGATAACCGGAAAACACCTCGAGGCCTCGATAACAATTCACAGCTGCTCAGCATCACAGCTGATCCTGTTTAGTAACATTTGGAAAAGTTTTCAGGTAAGGAAGACAATAAGCCCCAAACACTAAGCGAAGGCCAGCTGCAAAAAAGTATAAATTTTGGAAAGAAATCTCAGAGAACATAGAAACGAAGGTGAAGGAGTATTCATAACCTTTCTGAGGTAAGTGATAATAAATTCGTTTTTAACGCCTTCTGTATTTGTAACAAGTTTGTGTTTACCAGTTTCAGACAATTTAGATATTTAGTCTTTGACACAATGATTTCTACGCGGAGAATAAAAGTTTCGCTGTTTATGAATAATTAGCCGGATAAAAGAAAACCTGATTGTGTATTCTAATGTATTTCTTGAACTTCCACAATAAATGAAATTGGCAAACAAGGGGGCGCATCTTTTAGACATTTCGAGATTGGATTCCTGATGAAGGTTCTCATGGATACTTTTAGAAACTACGTCGAGTTATAAATGTTGGTTTGCTTGGTAAGAATACATTGATAATGGAAACAAAAACCACTAGGGAAGGCAACGATTGATAGTTCAGACGAAAAAGGAAAAAAAAAGTCGTGTTTAGATCATTATTTCTTTGTTCAACAAATTAAATAAACTCAAGTAAATTTAGTAAATTCTGACGAAGTAAGGCCAAATTTTAAAACTATGAACAACAGACGTCCAGGATTTATACCACTCGTGAAGCAGAGTGAAACGAAAAAGTACATGACTGCAGGTTACTGGTTATTATCGTTCTAAAAACAAAAAAAACTTTGAGAGTCATCATGAATGCCCTATGTTTGTAGATTATAGAAGGAGCATGGCTCAACATAACTTTTCTCAACCTTAAATCATGCACATCTACCTTCCTGATTTAATTAATAAAAATATAACCTAGTCTGGCCTTAATCATTACACCATGCGTCGCCAAAATAAGATATTTTAAGGCGGAAAGTACAATTTCCCTCTGGAAAATAGAAATGCAAATGCAAATGTCTGTAATGCAAAGCTCTGTACCACACTTGTGGTAACATGTACCAGTGACTCAAAACTGAAAGAGGCTATGTCGACAATAGAGTTTCAAACTGACGTTTGATATGCACTGAGCTTTTGCGACAAAGTAAAGCTTTAATAAATTCACACACCCCATGCACTCTAGATCGCTTGTTCTGCTTGGGACCACCCATGAAAAGAAAAAAAAAATTATTAATGTACACAACTCTGTACAACTTGACCTTTTCAGGTTGAATCTCCCACACTCGGAGTTTCCTCGAGTGGTTTTGTGCGTCAGCAAAGAATTTAGTTAACACTTCACTGCCTCTGCTGTGGACCAGACAGCAAATATGCACAACTGTTACGCTTCCCGGTTACCTTGAACTTCAAATACTTTTTTACGACTCGTGAAAAGTATTCAATGACTACTTCCTTCACGCTGTTACTGCAAACGTAAAACATTTTCAACTGCGCACAGCTCTTAGGCTTCCCAATGAGCTTAAAACCTGGAAAAAAAAACCCCTCACACTGCCTCAAAAGGTTGCAACTCGTGCAACTCTTCAAATTCCAGTTCGACTGAGTAATAATTCTTTTCGCTTTAGACTCTGCACTAAATTCAGTTCAAATAAAACTCAACAAACATTCGAAGCATTATTCAATATGTTTAATTCACTGCAGATAGTCTCTCCGATGGTAGGCTGTTTTCAGAGACATTCATATAAAATCGCATCTTTCTTTTATGCACCGGCTGTCACTGGCTGTAATGGGGTTAAACACAGTGATGAATTTTGTCGATGAAAGTGACTTCCGAAAAAAAAGGGAAAAAGAAATCTTGACAGAGGATTCAAAGAGGGTACTTCCGGAGAAACACACCCTCGTTTCGGTCTACAACCGAAAACAATCTTGAAGGTATCAAAACTTCCCAGCAAACGCTTACAATTGTCCCTCTCTGTCCCTCATTTTCTCCTGGCATATTTATCCTAACATCGATATGCATATTTTCCTTCCTGTTCTCCAAATATTTCTTATGGTACCAACAAGAATAACTTATTAAGCAATCATGAGATTCTATAGCAAGCGGTCATATCCTTTATCGGTCGACCTTAAAGTTTATTTCAGCCGCCATACTGTAAAGAGAAACATTTGTCACTCATTCGTAGAAGTCGAAGGGTTAATACTCATTTTCACTAACCATTCATTTATTTAACAGCCCACTACAAAAGAACAAAGTACAACGCAATGAAGAGCTCTCTCCTTCTAGTAATTGTATTGTCAATCATCATTTTAACAACCTTGACCGAAGTTGCTAACGCACAGTGCGGAGGTCTCAGTTCAGGGAAAAGAATAAAAAGATGCCATCGAGTGAACAAAAAGAACAAATCAAAAGTCCGACGACACACAGAGAACACCAGAGTGGGACGCGATACATCAGAGGCAGCTTGGTTACCCAGTCTGGACGCAAACTTTTAACATCGAATTAAGTCTAAACGAGACGTATAAATTGTTCCATAACTTAAGAGTTGTGATGTTGATGTCTCTAATCATATTAAAGCTATCATAACGTTACTAATAACCCCTGTATAATCTGTTTTGCTTTCGTAAGAGCTGATGCCTCTGACTCTCCTGAATTTTTAAATGTCTCTGAGACAATTCTGTGTTGAACTCAGCAACCTAATCTGTTGTAAATTGTTGGGAAGAGATTTAAGTATGATGGACGGTATACTTGAGAGAGTGTGACTTTGATTACAAAATAAACAGTATCATGTCGCAGCGAATACGCCTACAATAATTTTAGCAGCATCATTGTTCTGAAATGGCAGGATTTCCCACAAATTTCCTCACTAGCCAGGCCTTACTCCAAAGAACAAAATTCTGAGGTTAAAAAAAATTCTTAAAGGGATTTTCCAAACCATTACCGAAAGCTGGGTTTCAGAATTTCCCCATAAACTTAATAAAGGAGATTGTCACCATACGCCCACTGTGTCAAACATCAGTCAATCCATCAACGACACGTGTGAAAATCGTTCAACTAAAAGCAGGAAAAGTTAGTTTTAGAATGCTCTCAACGTGGCCAGGCGGGGCTTAGATTATCGCGATCGAACCACTTAATTGCATGTTGATAGATATTTCAGTCACGAGTCATTAGGGCACTAACGTGTTTTAAAATTTTCCACGTGGTGCGTTTGTTTTGTTTTGTTTTTTTTTGTTTTTTTTAAAAAGACGAATCAAGAGCTTGGGAGACGCAGAGACGAGAGGATGGACAGGCGAAAAAAAAAGATGGTCATCTTTTGATCAGACAGCATATCATTCTCTCCGTAATCGGGCCTAAATCAGAAACTTGGTTTGGTTTTTCCACCGCAAGAAAATGCACAATAGGCACTACTTGGCAGTTTTTAATTGGCGTAAAGCAATGTGGTGGACATAGCCTGTGACCGAGGTTGAGTTTTGGCATCGAGTGTATTCAAGCTTGAAGTGCTGGGCCGCGCATAAACGATAAGCAAGTTTGTTATAGTTTACACTTATCTTTCGAGTAAACTTTGAAAACATTTATTTTAAGCACAAACCTAAAGTGTGAATCTCTTCAATTGTTGACGTACTGATGATAAACAACAACCGTGGGAACAGTTTATTGGCTGATTGATTTAATTTGATTAATTAATTCAATTAATTAATTCAATTATATTTTGAAGACATAGGCGATGGGAGCAAATTACTTTAGCGGACGAAAAAAACATACGATTTGAATCGCAGCGTTAAAATTTGATGAATTTTGCAACCGGAAATATGATAAAAAATATGATAAAAGATTCTATTTAGTACTGGTTTTATAGAATAACCGACTTATTCCTTTTCTGTTGACTTTGCAGCGGTACTTACGTCAGTGCCCGCATTTCATCTCGCGATTTTAATATTTTCAATTTGTCATGGCATCAACTTGTTCAAAAGTCTTCATCTCCATATTTATCCATGTTAATTAAACAATAAGAAGCACTCAACAGCGATTTTGCTAAAAACCGCAAGGCCTTTAATTTGTTCCCTCTACACCGCAAATCCGGCCAGAATATAGGCTCCGTGTAACCTCTTGTTAGGAAAAAAGTGAGACTGCAGACAAAAGATGAACACTGAAAGGTATCAACGAACGGACGGGAGTAAGGACAGACTATCAGATAGACAAACAGTTATGCGGGAAGAATGAAAGAAAAAACCTCAAAAGATCATTATTCTCTGGGTTTTTCCCTTCGCTCAGGTGATTCTTGAAAGGGAGTGAAATCCAACTACATCACAATTTGGAAATGTCTTCATTATACACTCTGTCTTTGCGAGGAATGCTACGTGTTTGGTGTCGCTATAAGAACAGCGTTTTCCAAAGAAACGCTGGAATCGACATAGAACGCCAGTCTAGCATTAAATTCACATGACTCCAGATACCACAGACGCCCAGCATCTACGAGTCGTTTACAATGCCGCCCTATTTCTTCTCTCTCAGATATTGTGTAATTTGACCATCTGAAAGAGAAAAACGTTGATTTAGAGTTTGGTTTGACCTCTTTCAGCCTAGATTGGCGTCCTGACGATCGTTGTTGTAAAAGGAAAGGAAACTGAACGAAGCCAAATGTTTTGGCACCCGTAAAAATTAAGATCAATTATATATCATCAGGAAACAGCGATGGTGCCCTGAGAAAATCACTTTTTGCAAATTAATCGCTAAGACATTCGCCGACTCTGTTAAGCCACCAGTAAGCACGAAACTTATGTGTACAGCACTTTAAGCGAAGAAGCTTCTCGTCGTTAAGCTCGGAAACTTAACAACTAATGTTTAGTGTTTCCATATAAAGAGAGCTTTTTTTTCTTATATGAAGGAGTCGCCCGATAGGTTAAAACGTTAAGGCTGCACTGGAGTCAAGTGGCTCATAGTCATTTAGCTGGAGCTCATTCCAGTTTCTGTAGCACATGGCGACCAGGTGAATAGCTACTTCCGTGAAGGAAACTTTATAATTAATTACAACAAATACAGAGAGCCGGTGTATATGCAACACCACACCACGAAATAAACTAATACCCTCGATAATTTCACTTTTAACAATGCAGAAAGCGCTTTGTTAGAGCAAGTGCATCTTTAAATAATCGCGCCTGGTAAACCCATGCCGAACGTGTGATTACCGATTTTATCGAGCTTTGGACTCCAACCTGCGACTTCAACGTTCAGAAATTCCGTTGCCGGTGGGAAAAGAATTTCAAGTAAGCTAAAACTGTACTGGAAAAGGGAATAGATATTTGGTACCTGTCTTCGTCATAAACCTCTTTTCTTTCTTCATCATTCTCTGAATTAATTTCTTGCGGAGTAATGTCTCCTATTGAGATGTCATGGCTGTCATCTCCCTTTTGGTCTTCATTCTCTTTGGAACGAGACGAAAAAAAATGTGGAAATAACAAATGCTATCAACACAGGGAAAAAACACCTTCTGTCTCCGTGTATAGCTCGATATATACCTTATATAATACCGTTCTCTTCTTTTCGATGTGTAATGTAAGTTACGGATCCTCATTTCTAGCCATTACGGATATCCTGGGATCCACAACTCACAGTACAATACAAGAAGACAAACTTCACGAAGTTATCAAAATATTTATCATATATCTCCTGACTGTGTGAAACGAATACTAATTCGGAAAATACGAGTTATTGCTTGACCCTTTCGCCACTGAGAGTGACTAGCGTCTAATTTCTCCCTACAATATCACCTCTGAATCAAACATGAAAGTAATGAGAATAGAGGAGATGATCACCAACTAAAGCAGCTGTTGATTGTTACACAAATTCTCCTTATCAGCCTCTTAGGAAACGTATGGAGAAAAGTATGGAGATTATGCCTTTGGGGGGGTATGGAGAACAGTATGGAGAATATGCCTTCGGGGGGGGGGTATGGAGAACAGTATGGAGAATATGCCTTCTGGGGGGGTATGGAGAATATGCCTTCTGGGGGGGGTATGGAGAACAGTATGAAGAATATGCCTTCTAGGGGGGGTATGGAGAACAGTATGGAGAATATGCCTTCTGGGGGGGGTATGGAGAACAGTATGGAGAATATGCCTTCTGGGGGGGTATGAAGAATATGCCTTCGGGGGGGGGTATGGAGAACAGTATGAAGAATATGCCTTCTAGGGGGGGTATGGAGAACAGTATGGAGAATAGCCTTCTCGGGGGGGGTTAAGGGGTTAAACTGCAAACGGAACTTTTTACTTGAAGGGAATTAGTAAATTCTACGGCTTCCTTAATTTTCGGGATTTGCTATTTTAGTGAGTATTTATTTTTGCACATTCCGTATAATTCGTAAAATTTTCATATCACATGGAAAAAGATATGGCAACTTCTAGCAGTTTAGTGCCAAGACAACAAGAACAGCCGGCCAATCCTCACCTGTGCTGTCAACAGTCCGCTCAGTAACTCCCCTTCGACGTTCCCTTAACCTTATTCCGCATGTTGCCCAGCTACTAAGGCAGCATAGCAGATGAAAATCTTCTGCAGTAAAGCCAAGATTCTGAAGGAACGGTCTGCCAACATACTGAGGCCAGGAACAACAATGGTGACAACACAGGGCCAATATCACTCCCTTCACTGGCCGTTCGTTGGGGTCAAGTTTTATCCTCTTGTCTTCTCTACAAGTTAAGACAGGAAGAATCCTTTCAGTTATTATTTATGATTTGAAGTGACCATCGCGGTAAGTTTCAGTGCTGAAACGAACAAATAAGAAATCAAGATTTCTTTCCCTGAGATATCACCTGACGTCACTTTAGAAACTTAGAGTGCGATGTCGCTGAAAATGTAACCACACAGCATTCAACGACATACAGTTCGAAATTTTCATCCCACTTTCCCTCAGCTATAAAATAATACGGTTCAGCGAAAAAAAAGACCTTAAAAAACTAAAATCATAAGGACTGTACGGAGCCTAAGGTTTCAACAAATAGACTGTTTTTTGGTGGCCAAAAAAAATGATATAAATACACCACACTAACCTCCGTGTCTCATATGCGTCGTTTTTTGTACTGTTGTCATGATCTGATTGCTTCTGGGTATTACCTAATGTTTCTATTAAGCAACGGAGAGTCAAGTCTGCCAAGAAAAATATCACAGTACATCACATTATTCGTTTGTCTACTGTCGCTGAATAATTCTGGCGTCGCCTACAATCCTGGAGCAACCAATTTTAGATACTTGGTAGCACGTAGCGCTAAACAATTCAAAAATCAGAGAAATCTCAAAGACTTATCAGAATGAATGTAACATCACCAGTAGCCAATAATAACTCATAAAGAAGACAAGAAACTATCCAAAATGCGGAAAACGCGATTTTGATTGGTTGAGAGGGTGGCGCGTGGTTTCTGGACCAATAACAAAGCGGAGCGGTTTGGGTAATCTCAGAAAGTGTTTGCTGGATAATGGATGGATATTACAAGGAGAAGTTACATGCTCATCACTTCTGGGAGTTAAAGGGTAAACAGACGGAGGTAAAAGGTCTTTTAAGCGGCGATCGACCGCCGGTAACCGGCTTTATTGGAATCCTACAGATGAAACATACTTCTCCACCCTAGAGGCAAAATTATATAGCCTAACATACGGTGGTTGTCAAGTTTGTTTCGAAGAGTCAATCAGAACACAGAACTTCTAGAAAGATCGATTACGATAAAATACACCCTTTTCATACAAACTCAAATTGACAAAATGCATAGTCCTTAACAGGATTAACGTTACGTTTCTACAAATCGTACCTGTAGCAGCCCCACAAAGGTGTTTGCTGACAGCAACAACTTTCTGCTTACTATTTTGAATACATGGCACCTTACCTGAAACAAAAGGAAAAAGAAAAATGTAGATGAGAAATTCTTCTGCCTGCATTCCTAGACAAAACTTCTCGAAGATAAACATGAGATGCAGTGTAATAAAATTTTCAAAAGTGCACCACAATGCTCAATATTTCCACTAGAGATTAACTAGCGGAATAAACTACTACTTGGCCGCCAAATATACTTCAAGGACAACAACAGCAAGTATTCCGATGCCAGTGAATATTGAAATGGATTGGCTTGATACGGTTTACACGTGAAAAACATGACACGCGGCCCCTGACTAAACGTCTCGTTTTCCTCTCGTGATTAGCCCTCGGCTTCTTCGACCAGCTTGAAAATGAAGGCTTATTTCGCGCCTTTTCTGACACACTGATTTAAACACGTTCGAAACCATCGCACTAATACTACAACTTAACCGAGTGCCGGTTAAAAGCTAACAGAATAATATTCACGTAATGATCCATTGAAATAGCCCAGATAAATACTGCATATTTTAAACCAAACTTAATGATAGAGCGCATTTCGATTGAGCGACGAAGAACCAAAGCCAAAGTAATCACAATAGCCAATCGTAGCAAAGGTAACCCAAACATCACGGCCAATGACGAAGGGCTAACGCTCGAAACGTCGACTTTGAAACTCTTTACAGAGGCCAATTTACATTATCAAGTTGATACAACCAAATTAACTTGTTAAGAACAAGGAAACTGACTTACGCCTGGGAAAACGCGAGTGACCAAGTCATCTGACTAAAGCGCGGGAAAACGCGGGAAAACGCGAGTGACCAAGTCAACTGACTAAAGCGCGGGAAAACGCGAGTGACCAAGTCAACGGACCAAAGCGCGGGAAAACGCGAGTGACCAAGTCAACGGACCAAAGCGCGGGAAAACGCGAGTGACCAAGTCAACTGACTAAATCGCGGGAAAACGCGAGTGACCAGACAGACTTAACCCTTTAAACCCTAACACCAGTATGCAAATTCTCCATACTGTTCTCTGTACAATTCCTGAGGCGCTGACAAGGAGAATTAGTTGAACAATCGAGAGAATCTTTAGTTAGTGACCACCTCTTTTATTAGCTTGACCTTAATGTGTGATTCAGGGGTGATATTGTGAGGAGAAATTGGATACTAGTCACCCTTAGGGGTCAAAAGGTTAGGCGCGGGAAGACGCGAGTGACCAAGTCAACTGACTTAAGCGCGGGAAAACGCGCCAAGCGACCAAGTCGTAATTGGTTTTAGTGAAGTCTGATTGGTTGCGACAGTGGCGCAAGTTTTCGGATCAAATCACCCAGCGAAGTTACGAAAAACCAATGCAATCCCGAATAATACTTTCGACACTAGATTGAAAATTTCACTATATCATTCTTACTTAAATCAAGGTGTTTGATGTCCAAGTTTAATCGCTTAAAAGACGGTCCCTGATCCTCTCCTCTGTGATAGCGATCATACTGGTGATAAAACAACAAAATTAGATGTCAGTCCCGTACAGTTTTTGCAAGACGAACTTATTTTCATGGGAAATTTCGGGAACTTATTTTCTCGGGAAATTCAAGTGGAACGTAGGATATTCCGCGTCAGAAAAGATCTACAAACGTTCTAACACAAATTCTCCAACGGATTGGCAACGCTACTCGTCATCTATTCCGTGAAAGACAGACAGTCAAGTGAGAAACATGATAGCGTGTGGCTATCAACAGAAACAAACAGAAAAAAATGAGCCTGTCTTGTTAAATTTTGATTGACTGGAGGATTCAATCCAGGGATTTTAACAACTGTTTCCATAAACGGCTGCCGATGGTGTAGTAGTAATTCAAATCCCGTCGAAGCCTAACTTTTTTCAGGCTTCTTTTCTGCAATTGATTAAATTGCAGCTGACCTACGACCATCATTTCTTTGCTTGATTTTCATCTGCAGGTGATTACATACCTTATATCTGTTACTTGCTCTGTCAATGAGTAGATAGTCTACATCCTTTGCACCATTACCCACAGCAAGCTGAAGCCAATGAGACAACTTTCCTACAATGTTGAATCACCAAAACTAATAAATCTTAGATTACGAGCAATCCACGTCCACTGCATATACAAAACAGTAAGATAATACAGCACAGAAAGTTGATTTTAGCTCATTGATTCCAACATTTTCAGGTGCAAATTCTGCGCGATTTGCTGGCAATTGAATAGCAAAGGATACATGTATTCGGAATTTGAGTAGCCAATCAGAGCGCGCCCTCAATGTTATCTACTGCATTAGTATATACTAATCTGTTCTATTCTTTTCACTTACAGAGGTCTCACGGTCAATTTGACTCACAGAACCACTTCTAAGCTCAGTTTGAAACTACGGTACACAACTCACTCACTCACAGGCCTGGGAAAAGTAACAAATGAATATAACTTCTCTTTCTGCCTCTTCTTCTAAACAAACATAAACTTACCTCTGCCAGCTCCGAATTCCAAGAATATTGTACTGGGTTCTAAAAGATGTAGCTTGTCCATATGACCAATAAGAGAAGCCTGACCAGAAATAAAAATTTTAGAAAAATCATTTCGATTAGAGAAGATTGAAGACGTGTCATACAAATTTAACTTGTTTGATGTTCATTTTTATTTTCAATTTGTTCATTTACTTTTGGGGGGGGGGGAGGGGGGTACCATAACTATTCATTTTCTTTGGCAACTAAAAAGAAAACTCTAAAAACATTTTCTACTATTGTGCTACAGTTCTCTTATTTTTGAAAGCTTGTAAAATGACCTAAAAGGTTTTTAAATTGTAGGTGGTAAGGTAGTTGGGAAGATATTCATAGATTACAAAGACAATCAGATACAGGATTCAGTACAAAAGAATTTGAGTACCTGTTGTTTTAAATGTTTTAAAACAGCAGGATTATCCACCATTTCTGTAACTTCTTCTTGAAAAACATTATGAAATAGGACTTCCTCTGGGATTTTAGGAACATGAGCTGAATATCAAAAAAGTAACACTCAAAATTACCCTTTATTTCAGATAAAACATAGAGAGCTCTTAGGAAATTGGTAGGATTTAAGGATTTGTTGAAAAGCATAGCTTGAAAGCAACAATTATCAGAGCCCAGAAAAGTGTGCTAGAAAAAACCTTTATAAATCTAACTCAGGAGGATATAGGCTTAAGCAACATTAACAAGCCACAAATTCAAGACCTGCCAACTGATGTTTAGTTATTGTTTAAATCCTTGTCATTGAAGACCACCAAAAACATGTAATTAGTTCTGTAGATTCTAAAAGCTTAGCTGTAATTACCATGAATATTTAGAGTAAAATAAGTTTGAATCTACAGCATTCAATGCATGCAAATAGAAACAAACTTACGTCTAGTTGTTTTATGCACAATACCTTTATAACATTCATTAACTTTGTTGATTAACCATGAAACTTTCTCCTGAGAAACAGAACTCAATGAAGCCTAGAATAGAATAAAATTCCAGACAAAACAAATTTTCAATAATACTTCCACCCACAACTAACCTAGTTTTTACAACCCTTGTCAATTTATTAGTTGCGAGACTTCTGTTGATAAATCTCAAAAATTCTTGTTTCACTCAATTTCTTCTTTAACTTAATGCATGACCCTTAACCTTCCCTCCGTATAAATATTTTGAAGGAACACTATAATTCACAAACTTAACATTTCGCAAATTTCCTAAAGCAGCTTTACTTTCCCTTTTATTGCCCTGAGTACCTCTTTTGATGAAAAAAAAACCCATAAACCCTAACAAGCTGTTGTTTTGTAGTTGGAAACAACTAGTATCAGCCACCTAGGATTGTCCAGAGAATTATTGCTCTCTGGAAGCCACTGAGATCTAAACTAAAGGATGAGGGCAGCTTTTGGCAGACAGGCAGTAATATTGACCCTCTAGTATTATTACATTTGGCAAATTCACCATAGTCAAGAAGAAGTTAGTAAAACAATGCGTAGTCTTGACGTTTGGAAAATAAAGATGATGGGCTGGTTACTCAAACAAGGTCAACCCAAACCGTGGTTTTATCCAAAAAATGGCCCTCGGGTATTCTCTAGAAAAGGATTGATTTAATAAAGTAAATGTCCTTCCACTGTTAGGATTCAGCCTTCTCAACACTGTTCACAAAAATAAATGTTCAGATAAAAGGTAGTTTACAACATAGTTTTGATAAACAAAAGCTAAACTTTGTTTAAATGACTTGCCCTTTTGAATGTGTCTCAAAATCTCAGCATGGAAGACCACATCAGTTGTAAAATACACTGTACAACAGCAGCACAAGTAAGAGGTTGTCTGAGGAAGCAATTACCCTCCATAAAAACACCTAGATTGAGACCTAGTTGCATTCATTCTTCTAAAACATATCCTGAATTCAAATTTTAGGAAAATATGAGTCTAACCCTTATGGGAAAATGACAATATGCCTTTTTACTAAGTTCTGGCCAAAACAAAATGGTACCAAGTTTTGAGAGTCATTTCCTATTCCAATATCTGTTTGCTGTAGATACATTAGTATATGTGATTTGACACAATAAGGATGTTGTGGTCTTACAAGTGTCTGTAAAATCTGAATTGTAAAGAACGTACCCTTTCTGCTGTAGAGAATTCGTAGTTTGGTATACCAGAGTTGATGTTAGCACTGTAGTAGACCTACAAAAAAACACAAAACAAAATCAAAGAGCTGGTACATGTACAGTGTAAAATTACTCAAAATTCCCTTCACCCAGTCAGTCACTCTAAGGGGGTCAAAGGGTTAGCCCTTTACACCAAAACAACACTATCAATTCTCCACACTGTTCTCTCTTCATATCCTATGATAATGAAAAGGAGAATTTTATTGTCAATCAGGAGCCTCTTAAATTTATGATCATCCCTGTTATTCTCATGACCTTTACCCTTGATTCAAAGGTGGTACTCTAAAGACAAATCAGAAGCCAGTGGCTCTCAGGGGTTAAAAGGTCAACCAAAACAGGGAGATATAAAAAAGATCAACACTAATTTTAAAAAATCTATTTCAAACCCCCCCCCCCCTCTTCCCATCATTGCTTGTGTTCCACTGAACATCTCTACATGTTGTGTGAGCCTCTTTCTCAAAACCTTCTAAACCTGTAGGGAAATAAGTACAGTATGTAGGTACATCATAAAAATATGCATATTTTCTGTTAATCCATAATTTTTCTTACTTACAACTTGAGTTTTTTTTGTTTGATTGCATTTCTTGAGGTGACTTCCAAGCTGGTCTTCAAATACTGTGCTATGAATTAGAACAACCAATATTAAAATTTGTAATGTAAATGTAGCAGCAAAGAAATTACAGAGATATTCTTCAGCATTTTAACAGCCTCACTATTTATCAACAGATGAAGTTTAAATAAATTTTTATCATTATAATTTGTCATAATTTATACATATTTACAGGTGATTCATAGCTTCCAAACAAGCCCTTGGGTTTGTGTTTAGCCTTAACCCTCCTTACCAGGCACAGTGGAAAAAGTTATTGAAACCCTTGTAGATAACAGTTTAATTTCTCTCAAAGTACATTTCTTGACTTTGGCAATAAATGAGTGCCAGTGAACTGTCAGGAAAACCTGAAAAAACACGGAGCCATAACTTGCAGTGATCAAGCATCCATCTACAAGATTGCCCAGACTTCAATCCACTTCATGTGTTTTGTCTAGACCATGGTCAGCCTTAGTGGGATGAGCTGGTAAGCTCATAAACTAACTTGAATGTTTTCCTCTTCCCTTTGGTATAGAACAAAAAGTTTTTGTAGTGTATTGTGTTTCATATTATTAAAGGGTTAACTCCCAGATCAAATTTATAACTCTCCTTATTGTCTGTCATACAATACTTATAATGTTAGTTCAGAGGATTTAGTATTGGATCAACTAGTTATTCCCAAATTGATAGTTTTCTTTACTCTCATCACTTATCTGCTTGATATTGTATTGATATTGCAAGGTGAAGTCCAATTTGATTTATAATCATAAGAGTAATTGACAAAATCAGATGACCACAAAGGAGGAGTTTGATCTGTTGATCACAAGTATGATTACAGACAGAATTGGACAAGGTCGTATTACCAATTAATCAAAACTATGACAAGATTTGAGATAGAAACTAGACATTGGTTATAAGTTTTCATTAAAAAAAATAACAGTTAACTCAGCAAAATTCAAGACAACAGCACACATGACGCATTCTGTTCACTAACACAGGCAAGTCTGTCCCTTCAACTGTCCTATTATACTATGCATGATGCATACACTGTCCTATTGGTTCTCAAATTGGGCTGGTGATAACCAATATGTGAGAGAATTTTGTTGTAGCTTTGATTAGAGCATTGAGAGGAATCACTTGACTAATGAATAATCTACAGTTATCTATCATTCTTACTGTTTCCTATCCAGAGGACAAGTGATCCTTTTTCGTCCTGCACCCTGTTGTGGGAGAGACCAAATAAAAAGGACTTTGTCATCTTATTCCAAAGACTTGAATCACATAGAGAAAAAGCTCTATGAAAATGATCCAGGAGTCAGAGGGTTATAACATGTTATTGCAGGCTGTGGGAGATGCAGATAACAGCTGGACTGTGGATTGGTAGCAGGTAATTTAGTGTTAACAACTGGGTTGAAAATGTAAATTAGCCACCGTAAAGGGTAAAAAGGTGACGTTTCGAGCGTTAGCCCTTCGTCAGAGCGATTGTGGATTGGTGAGTCCGATATCAAGCGCTGGCAGGTTTATAGTGTCATATTTTGTCCTATTTTAGATGGCCTACTCTCATAACACACTCTTCACCCTGGAGTATGCTGGTATAAGTGTCAGGTATAGTACCACTTGTGTATATGTTAACCGCGCAGACGAATTTCATATGCTCAGACACAGGGTAGTCAGACATGTATATAAATTATGATTTTTTGCACACTTTGATGAGGATCAGAAGGAAATATACTTAATTTAAGATTGTGAATGATGATTTATTTTATTCATTGCAATCAGCACTCGCTTCAGTGTTTACACACTAGAATGTCAACAGTTTCATTTTGCATTGCTCATGATGATCCGTCTGATTGCAGAGCACATCATATCACAACGAGGAAAGGTCAAGTTAAAGTAAATCACAACGTCAAAGACCAACATTCATCTGAAAACTGAAAACATAGAGCTTCTCTTGCTAAAACTGAAAACATTCTTGCGTCGCCTTATCAAGCCAACCAACAAGGACAAACTTGCCGCAGGCATCCGTAGGTTCTGGGACTCTGTGACTGCTGCTAAGTGCTACAAATATATTAGCCACCTCTGAAAAGTTATTCCTGCTATACTCCAACACAAAGGAAGAGCCTTGTGCTACTAACAGCTTCCTTAATGAACAAATGGCTCCTTTAGGAGCCACCAATTTTACAAAACAAGAAACAAATCCAGCTTCCCATAAAAATTTGTATACAAGTCACAACAAGACATAGTCATGACAGGTAACCATACCGACCGAAACACAACACCATTGAAATAGGCAAGTAAAACTTAGTTTTTGTATAAATGGCCAGATGAACAAACCAGTTTTCAAGAACAGCATGTTCACCGATGACAAAAGCTATGAAATAAGCATTCGCATGTGGGTTTGCATTCAGAACATGACAACTGGTTACAAACAGGCACCTTAGCTTTCTACCGAATTACAATACACTGAGAATAAATTTATTTTGATCAAATTCCCATGCAGTTTTGATGCATATTTTTTTAATACGTAGTGAGAAATAGCTATATTGATGAAAGAATTCCTTCGGAAAATGAAAAGTTATTTATTTATTCCGATTACAAAGTCGCATTGGTAACAGCATATCAGGAAGATCGGTTCGAACCGTGATTAAAATAAACAAGTTTGCTTGTCTTGCTAGTCATGTAGTATTTTAGTGCTGTTACACTGTAGCGTATTCTTTAAAACGATAAACTGCCAACAACAGACAAACAAAAGGACTACCTCATACGCACTAATGAGGTAGATGTATCAATCTTATGCGTGCACATGCGATTTTTTGACGCGCACGATTTTTTTATTCGCAGTTACATGCGATTTTTGGCACGTTTCATTCGCGTCTTTTGGTTAACGTAAACGCGAGTGGTACTGCAAAGTCAACCAATTTCTGGGATGCTAGTTGCAATAATCTGTAAGAATCTCACGCAGCCCCATACTTTATCATGTATACAGTTCTTGCATAAAGAAAACAAATGGCATGGGGACAGTGCGGAAATCTTACCTGATCAACTAGCATCCCTTTCGGAACTATTAGAAATAACTTCTGATTTAGGACAAGCTTAGGCAGCCATCGCATCTTCAAACATTTAAACTTGATCAATTAAGGCTTACTTTAGATTCTTCATCAAAAATCCTATGCTCTCCGCAATATTTGCTTCCCCCTGAAACTGTCATTCGGCAAAAACGGTGTTTTCGTTTCAAAAAGAAGGCACAAGTTATACGCTCCCTTTGCACGTCTTCCGCCATCTTGGGTATTTATTGATTCATGCACTGAACTATCCAACCGCTGGCCACACAACTGTGTGACCACTTTGCGCGCGCTTTTCGATTAGCTCAACATCGCCCCTCCTGGCGAAAACTAAGCTTATAATCAGAAAAATCCCAGACGATAAACTAGCTTACTCGCGGTTTCACGTGGCCGGGGAATTCCAGACCCTTAGACCCTCATTCTGGGTTTGCCATAGCTTCACTCACTAAAGTCGTCTCTGAAAAGTTATGGCCAAAGAATCGCCAGCCGAAGTGAAACAAGCGGTTTATCTGAAAAGATGCCAAGCGAAAAAAAAGGAGTGATGTTTTATTGTTTTATCTAGTATAAACATCTGGTACTCACCGTAAAACCAGATGTCAATTTTACCAACCCACGGGGTACTCTGTAACTGACTGTGCGAAGATTTTCGATTTACCTAAAGGGGTACATCATTCAATCCAGAGAGGTACATATATATTTTTAAATATGGTATTTAATGACACCTATTTCATGGCATAAAAAAGGATAAGGAACACGGAATATATTACGTCGCACCTAGTAAAACTAATTAAATTTTTTGATTTTTCGAAGTTTGAAAAATTTGCAAAAATACTGGAAAATACTGCCGAAAATTCGCCACGCAAAAATTAACAGCCTGATGCTTGAAAGGAAGCGTTGCTCACTTGTCTCGGGGAGGTCTTTCTATATCCTCCTAGGCACCCCAAAGTCTGGTAGAAATCATGTTTGACAATCATACTGGCAAAATAACACGGAAGAACAGATAAAAGTTACCTTAAGACAAGTAAGGAAGTGTGCTCTCTTGCCTCGAATACAATTTTTATGAACTCTGACCCACGCTGAAGTCTGGTAAGAAAAAACAACAACAACAATCACATTTCTGTTGTTAAAATAGGAAATCTACAAATTTTTTTCAGCAGGATAAGGAACAAAATTTTTAGCAGAATATTTCTCATGCTATTGAATAGCACAAGTAGCGAGTTCTTAAGTAAAACCGCATTCCATGCAACTTGGCTCCATTCCTTAGGATTATGTTGATCAGAAGAAAGAGTAGACTGATGTAAGACGTCTTTTGATTCTAGCGACTGTTATCTAAACTTCACTGGGAGGGGACTCTCGTTTAAAGCTGAAGTAGATTTGATAAAACTGAAAAGATATTAAACAAAAAGCGAGTATCATTATATTTCTAAGCATTCTTATCACGACTTTCATTAATAATCGATTATGTGGCTCTGAACCAGGAGTTCTCAGATATTAAGTTATCAATTTTACTATCTTTGGAATTCATTAGATTATAAATTCGTTCGCAAGCCAAGACCTACATGCTGACAGATCGACTCGCTCACTCACAAATAGAGTCTTTATCGAAAACAGATTAACAACTTGCAAAAAGTAACTGGCGGTCCTAATTCAGGACGTATGGTGATCGTTACAACTAGGGACAAAAATTCAAAGTCTCGTTTGACAGGGATGGATCAAACCTGCATTTAATTGTCTCACAAACGTCAATTGTAGTTATTTGAATGATAAAAATTTGAGATAAAAAGACAACGTGCAAACAACTGTTCGGTTTATCTTTAATAATGATAATATTTGAATTACAAATTTAGCTTTCAGGCTTTATGGGAACCTCCAGTCCTATGGCAAAGGTTACTCAAAAGGCTCTAAATGTTGGGTTGCTCTCTTACCTCGTGTAACACTGAAATCTGGTGAAAACAAATATGTTTTTGTGATTTGATAAAGGAAAACTACAAATTGATTCAGTAGGACGAGGAAAACAATTCCTTTGTACAAGTAGGGAGTTGTTGAGTAAAACATTTCAACTTAGCTCGATTTCTATGATTTGTTGATGAAATGAACGGCTAGAATATTAGGCGTCCTTTTTTTTTTCAGCGACTGCTGACGTATCTAAATTTTACAGACAAATATTAAGTGGAGGCTCACATTAAGCTGCTGTAGAATAATGAAATAATGTTAAACAAAAGACGAGTTGTGAAAATATATTCTTATATTCCTTATAATTCTTGCAGGGATTTCATTAATAATCGATTCTGTGTCGACGTCATTGAACCAGAGGTTCTCAGCTGTTGATATCGAGCTATCAATTTTACTCTCTTTGGAATTCATACTATCATAGTTTACCTAGCAAGCCAGAACTCCGTGCCGGCAGAGATCGCTGGAAGGGCAGTTTGGTATTTCCTCAACTCAGTCACAAGAAGATTCTTAATCATTATAACGTTAGCTTCTAATGGCTCGTCAACACTAACGCTGGCTATCAAATTCAACTAGTACGGCGAACGTTACAACTGGAGATAATTAAATTTTCACGAACGAGAAGGATGGATCACTCTCCCTGAGCAGAGCACTAACAGGCTTTTACACATCTCTCCTTGGACCAAACATTTTCCTCTCCATCACTGCATTATTAGGGAAATGCTCTCATCATGATTGCTCTTCACAAGTAATTTTTATTTATCCACCAACAAAACTTTTGTTTCGATCTCTCGCAGTCTCTAATCTTGGCACTGGTCTTTTAAAATGTCATCCTCGTCGCCATAGTATTTCGCATAGGAATCTCGGTGGTTGATCCTTTTTCCCACGTTGTCTTAACTTTACAACAAAATCAACCAACCTTTCTGCCATATTGATTTTGGGTTCATGTCTTGTTGTTCCCAGCCTCCCTGGAGCTGAGCCCTATGTAAACTTGACGTTGTTGTGTGTTACCTGTCTATGAGCCTGGCAAACAGAAGGGAAACTTTCATCAATCTATTTACAATGACTGCCTTCTTCCTCAAGCAATACATGTTCAAGTTTTTTTTTTCACTGCTATCTTATATCAAAAGTTAAATAATTAAAAGACCTAAAAGAATATGGCTAATCAGAAGTAGTGGAGTCCCTTTGCTAACTCTGGTGGAAGTTATGAAATTTTTATGTCCAGAGGAGTATCATAAAAAAAAAGCTTTGTCCAATGATAAGTTTTAAGAAAAGAATAAACTGGTCATCTCATTTACTGCTCTTTTAACGCATCTTGTCTAATCAAGTGTAATCACGTGGGTTAAGCCGAAGGTTAAATGAAATTCGTAGATATTTTTGTCCCAAAATGAAGATAGTGAAAGATGTTCTCTCTTTAGTTCATGAATTTCGGTTTTTTATATCTAACCTATATAACTAATGATGGATTTGAGCATGCAAAAATGAAACAATTGACTTGTTTTACAAGGAACGTCAGCCTTTAGTGTTCATTTTTTAGACCGCTTGGATTTTCATTAAGAGATTGATCAAAGTATTAGTGAATCATCTGCCTTCACATGGTAAGCCATCTCCGCGATATTCCACTTTTCAAGACTTTTTATTTTCTAGTGGGTGCAATTTGCATGATCAAGATACTAAGGCTACGTTCACACAGTACCGAACAAATTTTCGACCGGTGCAAAATTCGTGTGTTTGGGCGTTTCGTTTACATGTAATCACGCCAAACGAACGAAAATTTGGACGCCCAAGCGTTCAAAACTTTAAAGACCAAAATCGAGGACGAATTTATAGCCGTTGCAGTCAATAATTAAAGCGCCACGGTGTGAACACCTTCAACGTCAAAATTTTTGTACGGCGAAGGCGTGGCTGCATGGATGCGTGGTAATTAGGCTAAAGAACATGTTTACAATTTTATACGATGATGGAACGTGTTGGTTCATTGTTTGCGGTGCTCGATAATAATACAGAGTTATTGCATAACATTATCTCGCAAATGTGTAGGCCATGCCGGACTTACCACGCAAGCAGGCGACGTTGTGTTGGTGTCTTGATAATGTCAGAAAATCAACATAAAAAACGTCGCACATCTGACGTCGAAGCAACAAAAACACTGGACGCCATTTGCTCGGGGTTAAGCAGCGTTCTGCACATCAGGATAGGGTAAAACACTCAAAAATGTCGCAAAATTTATCCTGTTATCAGTTCCATCTGCACAGGCCGAAACTTTCACACGGTTCCGTCTGTACAGAATGTCCGGTCGAAACTTTCGGCTAGTCGAAAATTCATCCGGTACCGTGTGAACGTAGCCTAAGATGATCACTTCACTAAGAGTTACCCTTAAAAGTATTAATCTGGATAAGACTTAGATAACGTAATGACTAGGTGACATCAGAGTCAAGATCTACATAGATCGACACTCTAAAAAATTTACTAAGATTGACAACATTTTGGGGAGGGGAGGGAGAGGGAACGAACCTGGACCATACTCATGCACCTGGATCCTTGAGGCTAATCTCCTGAAAAGTCACATCAGTCATCCCTGCTACTCTCACATTTTTATTTCCGCTTCGCTTTGGCTATGAAACTAGCAATTTGAGAGCGATGACGAATAGTAATGATGATGACACTTTGATGCCTAGAACTACTGATATATCGGGCCAATCTCGGACAGGATTTTCTTGTGAGAAAAATGAAAGTCAAATCATGGAAGAATGAATAAATTCATCAACTTTTTTCCTAATTCATAAGTGGAAATACAGAAAGATGCTGAGCAATTTACCCGAATAGTAGGTGTTCCTCTTAAATTACTTGTGTTTCGGTTTTGAATTTTATAAACAATAATGCATTTGAGCATGCAAAAATGAAAAAGATTGTACTTTGTTCAGTACAAGGATCGTCAGCCCTCAAGTGTTCATTGCAAGTGTTCATTTCATCACGAGATCGATGACAGCAGTACAATTAAATAGGGTATTTTTCAGTGTTTGGGTGTGATGATGGACTCTTCACTGATGAACTTTTCATTTTCTAATGAGTGTGATTTGCATCATCAATAACAAAGACACTACATAATTTACTATATAAGCTAAACAGATGAAGTTATTAGTGTGAGTTTCTCCAAGACGATTATTTTAGTAAATGTTACCCTCGAAAGTGTTCGTCTTGGTGGAAGAAAAAGAAAAGAAAAGTTCAGCAGGTTACTCTGAGCTTCAAGTGCTCCGGTTTAGGTACTTGTATTTCGGTTTTGTTAGTCTAACTTTGATAAACATTGATAGAATTGAACATCCTAATGAAACAATTTACTTTGTTTTACAGGAAACATTAGCCCTCAGCTGATGCTCATTGCGTTAAATGGTTGGATTTTCATCACAGAATCGATCACTGTACAATTGAAGCTTCTGTCTTAAAACGGTAGGATATTTGGATGAAATGACTGACTGAATGTTTTACAATCATGACTTGTAATTTTTTTAATGGCGAGGCACTGAAGTTTACAGGTTTTGGTTAGTATTGGATATATTCATAAAGGTGGCACAGGTCAACTTATTTGCCAAAGTTGGTGCCTTTACATAGCCTATGTACATAATTTTTGTTTAGAGCGTCAGTGTTCAATCATGCTATATTCAATTAAGAAAGGATAAATTAAATTCGTATATATTTTTGTTCTCCAGAATGCAGATAGTGAAAGATGTTCCCTCTTCAGTTCATGTATTTCGGTTTTTTATATCTAACTAATATAACTAATGATGGATTTGAGCATGGAAAAATGAAACAATCTACTTTGTTTTACAGGGAACGTCAGCCTTTAGCGATCCTTTTTTTAGACCGCTTGGGTTTTCATTAAAAGATTGATAAAAGTACAAGTGAATCATCTGCCTTCACAAGGTAAGCCACCTCCGCGATTTTCCACTTTTCGAGACTTTATACTTTCTATTGGGTGTGATTTGCATTGAAGATACTAAGGCTACGTTCACACAGTAACGGACAAATTTTCGACCCGTGGAAAATTCATGTCTTTGGGCGTTTCGTTCACATGGAATCACGCCAAACGTACGAAAATTTGGACGCCCAAGCGTTCAAAACTTTGTAGACCAAATTTCGAGGACGAATTTTTAGCCGGTGCAGTCAATAATTTGACCGCCACGGTGTGAACACCTTAAACGTCAAAATTTTTGTACGGCGAAGGCATGGCTGCATGGTGCATGGTAACCAGATGGAACGTGTTGGTTCATTGTTTGCAGTGCTTGATAATACTAATGTGTGGGTGACATTAGAGTCAGGATTTACATGGCTCGACACTCTTTAAAAAATATACAACAATTGATAACATTCTGATGAACCTGGACCATCCTGAAAAGTCACATCAGTCATCCCTGTTACTCTCACATTTTTATTTCCGCTTCGCTTTGGCTGTGAAACTAGCAGTTTGAGAGCACTAAACGCGCCACAAAAGCGATGACGAATAGTAATGATGTTGTTACTTTTATGTCTAGAACACCTGAATTTTCGGGCCAATCTCGGACAGGATTTTCTTGTGAGAAAAATACAAGTCGAATCATGGAAGAATGAATAAATTCACCAACTTTATTCCTAGTTTAAAAGTGGAAAATGAAGAAATACGCTGAGCAATTTACCCTGAATATTAAGTGTTCCCCTTACGGTACTTGTATTTCGGTTTTGAATTTTATAAACATTGATGGATTTAAGCATGCAAAATGAAACAATTTACTTTGTTTTACAGGAAACGTCATCTCCTCGTGTTCATTGCGTTTAAACGGTTGGATTTTCATCACAAGATCGATCACAGTAGAATTGAAGCTTCTGTCTTTAAACCGTATAGTATTTGTACGTGATGATTGACCGAATGTTTAACAATCATGGCTTCTGGGGCAGGAAATGAAACACAACTCGGGATCTATTCAGGGTGAAAGTTTGCGTATTTGAGCGGTCGAACGAAAAAAATTATTTCTATTGGAAATTTAAAATATATTTTCACGAAAAAACTACACCACAATTATTAGGACGTATTGGGCTACAAAATATGAAAGTAGGAGAGAAAACGAATTTTAGGTGACTTGCCGCTATTTGTCTGATCCATGTCGACAGTATAGGCTATCTATCTAGTATTTCACAGTATAGGCTATCTATGAGTTTCTTTGATTATTGACCAATCAGAATGTCTGGTTTGTTACTTGCTTGCACTGAATTAATCCTCTTCTGCGTTAAATTACCTGAAAACTACATTTATCTTAACCAATCACAACTGAGTGATTCTTTCATGTATATTATTACATCTGTAACTACACATCGACTGATTTAACAAAATTTAACAAACACCGAATTGGAAACTAAACAGGTTAGAATAAGGAACCCTATGTACCAAATGTTATAGGCTATATATGGAGTAGCAGAAAAAAACACTTGGTTCCAATCATTTAAATGCAGTTACCCCTACTTCATTCTAGAAGAAAACTTCTAACGCTAATGGCGCAGTCATTAAATAAACATCAGATTTTTGTGAGATGAACCAGGAAATTCAATCACACTCATGCTGATTCTAGTCTCGTAAACGCTTCATTTCAATACAGGGTAGGACCTCCGAATGAGAAAACCAAGATTTCTGAAAAAGTTCACACCCATGAACCCTTGAGCAGGATCTTTCGGGTGTCATATGCCTGACCTACATTTTTTTCTCAAACTTACAGTGATCAAGGCCAAATGAAAAACACAGAAGAAGAAATTACCGCGCTAGCCATCAAAATAGGTGTAACTGTCGCTATTTTCCTTCTCAACACCGGTTTGGTCTTTAAAGCCATTGAGTTGTGCCAAGAATGCTTGATTTTACTAAACAACGGTGATTTAAGCGCGGACAGTCCAGTTGCCAAATCATTTGACGAACGCATCCGCACCACAGTGAAAAGGGCGTGGCTCACTCTACGCACTACACCAGGTTTTGAAGAATACCGCAGGGAACTTTTACTTCACCCTGAAGAGGCAAAGAAATTTTTTGAATTCGAAATAAACGTGATGAAAACGACCGGAAACAGACAAAGAGAAGCAAAGTGTTATAGTGGACTAGGAATGCTTCGATGTTCTTTAGGAGAATATGACAAAGGTAAAGAATATTTGGAGATGGCACTTGCAATAAACATAAAACTTGGTGACAAAAGTTGCATAGCTGCAAATTACATGGACCAAGGAAGAGTGTTGAAATCACTTGGAAAATACCACAAGGCCCGAGAATACCTGGAGAAAGCACTCGTTATCCAAATAGAAGTTGGCAACAGAGATGGAGAAGCAAAAAGCTACGAAAATCTCGCAACAGTGTTCCAATCGGTTAGGAAATATGACAAGGCCCAAGAATACCTGAAGAAAGCTCTCGCTATCAAAATAGAAATTGGCGACAGAAATGGAGAGGCAACAACCTACGAGAACCTCGGAACATTGTTCAGATCGCTTGGCGAAAATGAGAAGGCCCAAGAATACCTGATGAAAGCTCTCGCTATCAAAATAGAAATTGGCGACAGAAATGGAGAGGCAAGAACATACAAGAACCTCGGAATAGTGTTCCGATCGCTCGGGAAATATGACGGGGCCCTAGAATACCTGGAGAAAGCTCTCGCTATCAAAATAGAAATTGGCGACAGAGATGGAGAGGCAGGAATATACGTGAACCTTGGAATAGTGTTCCGATCGCTCGGGAAATATGACGGGGCCCGACAATACCTGGAGGAAGCACTCGCAATCGTAATAGAAATTGGAGACAGAGATGGAGAGGGAACAATCTACGGGAACCTCGGAGCAGTGTTCCAATCGCTTGGCAAATACGACAAGGCCCGAGAATACCTGGAGAGAGCTCTCGCTATGAAAATAGAAGTTGGCGACAGAGATGGAGAGGCAAAAATCTACATGATCCTCGGAACATTGTTCAGATCGCTTGGCGAATATAATAAGGCCCGAGAATACCTGGAGAAAGCTCTCACCATCAAAAAAGAAATTTGCGACATAAATGGAGAGGCAACAATCTACGAGAGCCTCGGAACTGTGTTCCAATCGCTTGGATATTATGACAAGGCGCGAGAATACCTGGAGAGAGCACTCACTATCCAAATAGAAGTTGGTGTAAGAGATGGAGAGGGAACAATCTACGGGAACCTCGGAGCAGTGTTCCAATCGCTTGGCAAGTATGAAAAGGCCCGAGAATACCTGGAGAAAGCTCTTGCCATCAAAATAGAAATTGGCGACAGAGATGGAGAGGTAACAAGCTACGTGAACCTCGGAGCTGTGTTCCAATCACTTGGCAAGTATGACAAGGCCCGACAATACCTGGAGAAAGCACTCGCAATTGTAATAGAAATTGGCGACAGAGATGGAGAGGGAACAATCTACGGGAACCTCGGAGCAGTGTTCCAATCGCTTGGCAAATACGACAAGGCCCGAGAATACCTGGAGAGAGCTCTCGCTATGAAAATAGAAGTTGGCGACAGAGATGGAGAGGCAAAAATCTACACGATCCTCGGAACATTGTTCAGAACGCTTGGCGAATATAATAAGGCCCAAGAATACCTGGAGAAAGCTCTCGCCATCAAAATAGAAATTTGCGACATAAATGGAGAGGCAACAATCTACGGGAGCCTCGGAACTGTGTTCCAATCGCTTGGATATTATGACAAGGCGCGAGAATACCTGGAGAGAGCACTCACTATCAAAATAGAAATTAGCGACAGAGATGGAGCGGCAACAATCTACGGGAACCTCGGAGCAGTGTTCCAATTGCTTGGCAAATACAACAAGGCCCGAGAATACCTGGAGAAAGCATTCACCATCCAAAGCGAAGTTGGTGTCAGAGATGAAGAGGGAACAATCTACGGGAACCTCGGAGCAGTGTTCCAAGCGCTTGGCAAGTATGAAAAGGCCCGAGAATACCTGGAAAAAGCTCTCGCCATCAAAATAGAAATTGGCGACAAAGCTGGAGTGGCAAAAAACTACGCGATCCTCGGAACTGTGTTCCACTCGCTTAGCAATTTCGACAAGGCCCGAGAATACCTGGAAAAAGCACTCGCTATCCAAATAGAAATTGGCGACAGAGATGGAGAGGCATCAATTTACGGGAACCTCGGATCACTGTTCAGATCGCTTAGCAAGTATGACAAGGCCCGAGAATACCTGGAGAAAGCTCTCGCCATCGAAATAGAAATTGGCGACAAAGCTGGAGAGGCAAAAAGCTACGCGATCCTCGGAACTGTGTTCCACTCGCTTAGCAATTTTGACAAGGCCCGAGAATACCTGGAAAAAGCACTCGCTATCCAAATAGAAATTGGCGACAGAGATGGAGAGGCATCAATTTACGGGGACCTCGGAGCACTGTTCATATCGCTTAGCGAATATGACAAGGCCCGAGAATACTTGGAGAAAGCTCTCGCCATCGAAATAGAAATTGGCGACAAAGATGGAGAGGCAACAAGCTACGGGGACCTCGGAGCGCTGTTCCAATCGCTTGGCCATTATGATAAGGCCCGAGAATACCTAGAGAAAGCTCTCGCCATCAAAATAGAAATTGGCGACAGAGAAGGAGAGGCAACAAACTACGGAAACCTCGGAACTGTGTTCCAATCGCTTGGCAATTATGACAAGGCTCGAGAATACGAGGAGAAAGCTCTCACTATCAGAAGAGATATTGGCCACAAAGATGGAGAGGCAATAAGTTACGGGAACCTCGGAGCTGTGTTCCAATCGCTTGGCAGTTATGACAAGGCCCGAGAAAACCTGGAAAAAGCACTCGCTATCCAAAGAGAAATTGGTAACAGAGATGGAGAGGCAAAAACATACGCGAACCTTGGAATAGTGTTCCGATCGCTCGGGAAATATGACGAGGCCCAACAATACCTGGAGAAAGCACTCGCGATCCTAATAGAAATTGGCGACAGAGATGGAGAGGCAACGATCTTCCTGTACCTCGGAGCTGGGTTCCAATCGCTTGGTAATTATGACAAGGCCCAAGAATACCTGGAGAAAGCGCTCGCTATCAAAATAGATATTGGCGACAGAAATGGAGAGGCAACAACCTACGTGAACCTCGGATCACTAGTTGCATCGCTTGGCGAATATAACAGGGCCCGAGAATACCTGGAGAAAGCTCACGCTATCAGAAAAGAAATTAGCAACAGAAAAGGGGATGGAATACTCTACGGGAGCCTCGGACCACTGTTCGCATTGCTTGGAAAATACGACATGGGTGGCGAATACCTGGAGAAAGCTCTCGCTATTGAAATAGAGGTTGGCGACAGAAATGAAGAGGCAACAAACTATGTAAACCTTGGAGCACTGTTTATATCGCTTGGCAAATATGACGAGGCCCGAGAATATCTGGAGAAAGCTCTCACTATCAAAAAAGATTTTAATGACAAAGATGGAGAGGCAACAATCTACCGGAGCCTCGGAAGACTGTTTGAATCGCTTAGCGATTATGACAAGGCCCGAGAATACCTAGAGAAAGCCCAACGTATATATAGAAGAATTGGCATAAGAAAAGGAGAGGCAGACACTTTGGGAATCCTTGCATCTTTGTTTATGTCCCTCGGTAAATATGGAGAGGCTGACCGTTTTCTAGAGAGAGCAAAGACAATTTGGAGGGAAATAGGTGACAGTGGAGGACAAGCAGCATGTTTCGGACTCCTTGGGCATATTTCTCATAAGCGTGGTGAGTACGACGATGCTCTTGAATATCAGAAGAAAGCCCTCGAAGTTCACATGGAAAATGGTACGAAAGAGGGTGTTGTTATTAATTACAGAGATATAGGATTGTGTTTCCAATCGCTTGGTAAATATGACATGGCCGAGGAATACCTCGAAAAAGCTCTCTCATTAAGCAGGGATATTAGACACAGCTTGCTTGAGTTTGGATGCCTTCGTGGTCTAACGGTGTTGAAGGTATCACAAAATGATCTTAGAGAAGCCTTTTCGTTTCTTTTCCAAACCATTGAAATATTCGACACTTTGCGAGGATTTCTTAAAGACAACGACCAGTTTAAAACATCACTTTTGGAGGAGCACGGCACCTTTCCCTACGAGTTGCTCAGTAGCTTGCTTTCTTCCACGGCAAAGCCACAAGACGCCCTCTATGTCGAGGAGCTGAGACGGGCGAGGGGCTTAGCCGACTTGATGGCAGCTCGGTACTCTGTTGTAGAGCAGATCTCAGGCGATCCAAAATCATGGTATGGGATTCAAAACATTGTCGCAAAGGAAACTGACTGTGCATGCCTCTACATTTCTGTTGGAGAAAAGCATATGCGCTACTGGATTCTCAAAGCAACAGGAGCTATTCTTTTTTCAAAAGAGGAAGTGAGCCTGGAAAAAAACGTGGTGACCGGATTAGTCCCTGACTTGGATGAATTTTTTAGGAAAAGCTTCCGTGGCCTTGGCATTTTACCCGAACAGAATTGCGAAGATCGATCTCTAGATGACACGGAATCGATGTCACTTGACCATGAAAATCAACCGCTCTTGCGTGATTGTGAAGAGAAAGTTATCAAAAAGTATCTTCACTTGTGCCAAAAGATAATCATCGCTCCTGTGGCCGCTTTACAGAATGAGTCCGAAATTATCATTGTCCCTGATTCCTGTATGTACCAGGTACCATTTGCGGCTTTAACTGACAATGGAGGAAATTTTGTATCAGACACATTCAGGTTACGCATCGTTCCCTCTTTGACGACTCTCAAGCATATCCAGGACAGTCCCCCATACTATCACAGTCAAACAGGTGCATTGATAGTCGGTGACCCTCAGGTTGGAGAGGTGATTTACAAGGGAAGACGCAAGAATATAACACGGTTGCCATGTGCAAGAAAGGAAGCAGAGATGATTGGAAGACTTCTTGGTGTGACACCTTTGATTGGAGATCGCGCGACAAAGCAGGCTGTACTTCAAGCAATACATTCAGTGAGTCTGATCCATTTAGCTGCTCATGGTGATGCTGAAAGAGGAGAGATTGTCCTTTCCCCAGAGTGTCCCGCTGACTATGTTCCACGAGAAGAAGCCTTCCTCTTGACGATGGAAGACATTTCAAGAAATAAGCTTCGAGCTAAACTGGTGGTACTAAGCTGTTGTCACAGTGCACGTGGACAGATTAAAGCCGAGGGCATTATTGGAATCGTTCGAGCGTTCTTAGGATCCGGTGCTCGCTCAGTCTTGGCGGCACGGTGGGCCTTAGATGACACAGCCACAGAGAAGTTCATGACTTGTTTCTACGAGCACTTGTTCCGCGGTGAAAGCGCCAGTGAATCTCTTCACGAGGCTAGGAAATGGATGAGAAACAATGGCTTTGTAGCGGTCTCTAAGTGGGCTTCTTTTATGCTGATTGGCGACAACGTGACATTTGATTTTGCAAATTGGCCTGTGTCTACTACAACCAAATAGCCATGAGTCAATTAAACCCGCTGTAACGGAATGTACTGGACTGAGTAAAGCTAGAAAATGTTAATTGCCACCGTATAGAAAGTGGAAGCCGCCCACTCAGCTATTGTTAAAGCAAAACATTCTTATAAAGAGCGCGCCAGGGACAGAACAATTCATAAAATAGAGATGATGAACAGTTAGCAGTTAAAAAACGCAAAGAGCATTCTTTTCTCGAAAGCGAATAGTTAAATAATCAAGCCAAGCATAACTATTTGTTTTCGAAAGCGATTGATATATTAAGCAAGCAAATTTAGTGTAATATACTTTCGAAAGTGATATGTCGTTTAGCCCAAGCAAATATGGAATAATTGTTTTCATAAGAGGCCCTCTATCATAATAAAATGCGCAGAGTTTTTTTTTTTCAAGATTTAGCCGTATACTCGAACTTAATTGAAATGATTTTGTCAGGAAATCATATGTAATCTCAAGCATGACGATAAAACGTTTTCTCCAGTAGAGTAGATTTTCAAAGGTTTTCAAAATCTTTTGGTTTCATTTGTTTGTTTTCTTTGCGAGGAACTATAATTCGTCATATCTTAAGTACTTTTATAAAGTGATCTCCATGCTCAATATATATGTCGACTTCAGGGTAACGCTAATTTTTTTTACTTTATTAAATAAATTCTTTGGGAAATTAGCTTTTTTCCATTTTTCCTAGCGATAAAGATTTTAATGACTCGTCCCACGAGCAGTTTACAATTGTCTAGTTCAGGATTCTAGATTGACTTCGGATGATGACCCTCAAGTTAAAAAATACCTCTTCGAATTTAAAGGGAAGGCCACGTATCCCATAATTTTGCCCAAAAAAATCGTCGGTTAGGAGTTAAGAAGGTTAATCCGAGCACGGTACCAGGAACATTTTCGTACAAAAATTTCGTTAGATCTCAGGTATTGTACCTAATTTTGTAAAGTCTTGTTGCCTAGACCATTTATTTTACTACAATCGTTAAGATGTTCAGATGAACTGTGTTGTGAATAAAAGCAGTTATTCTTCATCATTACGACATACTGAATGAAGGGCAGTTGTTTTTTTCTTCAACTAGATAAACGCTTCGATTCTCACACCGACAGTCTACCACTGACTGTTGGATTTGATGTGTTGGACTTGTTTGAACGGAGCTAGTAAAATACACCTTCAAATTATAGCTGTCTTTGCGAGCGGGAAAGATTTGGGGAATCTTGTGTTTTGATCGTCTACCAGAGCATGCTAGTCGCCGGATCGCCGACCAACATGAATTCATCTAAACTGCTGCTCGCTTGTTCTACTTCATGGCAGGTGAAGGCTCGAAGTTGCTAAGTTAAGCTGAAAGAAATTAAACATGATGTATAAGAAGTTCTCTCAAGAGAGAATTGAAATCACAGAAATATGAAATGACATAATTCATATCAGGCGAAGGGATCGGTAAACATTTATCCCTAGGGGGATGGGAGGCGATTAATGATAAGTGGTTCCTATGCGCAAGTTTTTTTTAATGATTCTTTAAATAGATATCACGGAAAAAAGTTTCAAAATGTAGTTTGGTAATATGTGCCACGTCCTCTCCACCGTAAGAAGAGTGAAAAAAAGCCCTTGCCCTCCGTCATACGTCATGCAATCGTGACTCAGTACCGCTCACAAATAACAAAATGATTTTAAAACAGTGGATCCTTCACGAAAAATGTCCGAGATGTGAAGTATCCGTTAGTGTAACTTGCCGTCAAAAGATACCCGAAACTTTTATTGCATTTTGATGCAGCACCTGAACTGAACAATCAAAACAATCAAAAACAACCAAAACATTTTCATGCAGCTCAACAATTTAACCCACAAGGAGTGACTGGCATCTAATTTCTCCTTATAATATCATGCATAAGATCAAACACAAAGGTCACGAGAAAAGCGGAAATGATCAGAAACTGACGAAGCTCTCGATGGTTAATATACAAATTCTCCTTATCAGCGCTTTGGGAAATGTAAAGAGAACAGTATGGAGAATATGCATAATGAAGTTAGGGTGTAAAGGGTTACGAAAACATAACCTCAAAGCAAGTTTCACCTCTTGTAGTCTCCTTCGCGGCCGTTGTTTACCTCGTCACGCAACGCGTTCTCTCCTGCGTTGCGTGACGAGACCAAAAGTCACTGTTGCGTGAAATGCTTTCATGTTGCAACACAACTCCAACTCTGCCCTCAAAATCTTCAATACCACACTCGGCAAAGCGTCACGTAGTATTGAAATTTCTCGTTCATCGTAAGTGAACTCGTGCAGGTAAACCCCGATAATTCACTCGCCGGGTGCGTTAATCTGTAAATAATGTATGGAAAACTTGCAGTCGTGCGGTTCTGAGAGAGGCCACAGACGAGCAAGATTGAAAATCAAACTGTACTTTAACTTCAAAGAAAGTACCAAATCTGATGGTACTTGAAATGGTTCAAATTTGTTACTATAAACAGATTAACATTTGCAGTAGCTTGTTACTGCTAATTTTTAAACTGAGCCAATCCTCGCATCTCAAAAAACATCGCTGCAAGATTAACTGTATCGAAAATTATACCGTGTTAAATGTACAAAATAGCATGTTACAGAATGTGCTAACTATCACAATAGGACATAGTTTGCCATTAGTGGCTTTAATAAGAAGCGTTTCTGACTTTAAGTCATTAAATTTCGAATATATTGCGATCCAACGTCAGATGGATCTTCCTCATTCTCTTCTCGACAAGTTGTTTGCATTGGAGAATATACTCGTGTCTCTCGTGAGCGAGTTGCGCGGATGCCTTACACACTTTCCCTACTACGCGTAGTAGGGAAAGTGTGTAAGGCGTACGTCTGCCGAGACAGTAGTAGTTATAATATAATAATAATATTTATTGGCTTTTATTGCGCAAATATCGATCCAGGAAAAGAAATTTTCATCTGCGCATGACATTGACTTAGCAAAATTCTATTCGATAAAAATGTTCGATAGAAGCAACTCCATCAGCCTGGGCAGAGTACGCCTTAGTGAGAGTCATCGGCATGACAATGAACAGCTGGGAGGTGCTTTTCGACGACATCAAAAAAGTGCGCTTGCATAAACTGTAAAGAGAAGTAGATCAAGACACGAGCCCTGAGGAACGCCATGCCGCAGGTCAAACTTATCAAATACGGCGCCCCGAACTGAGACTTGCTTGATCGGAACCAGTCAAGGACAGTACCATTCAAACCAAGTTTTGACGATAATCTGTCAAGGAGAATGCTGTGATTAACGGTATCGAAAGCAGCACTGAGATCAAGCAATAGAAGGATAGTAACGTACTGCTTGTTCATTTTTTACAGAATATCGTTCGCGGTAACTTTTAGAGGTGCTGTTTCAGTGCTGTGATTTTTTCTATGAGCAGACTGCGCAACTGGGTGTAAGTTATTACTAACTGAGTGTAAGTTATTACTAACTGGGTGTAAGTTATTACTAACCAGGTGACCATGAATCTGATTGAAAGCATCCCTCTCAATGAGTTTAGACACAAAAGACAAGTTACTTATGGGACGGAACATCTTAAAGATGACATCAAGACCGGGTTTCTTTAACAATGGAAAAACTAGAGCTTCTTTCCAAATGTCGGGAAAAGGTCCGGACTGCAATGAATTGTCGATGATTTTTGTGAGAACTGGGACGAGATCCTCACATTTGCTAACCAATGTGGATGGCATAGGGTCAAGAGAGCAGGATTTAAGGGCTGCGTTCTGGATAAGCTGTTTAACATCTCGAACTGATAGCATCATAAATGTAGGGAATAATGGCACAATCTCATCAAGAACAGCAGACGGAGCGTCATCTTCTGAAATTGAATCATTCTGCTGAGCAGCAGACGGAGCGTCATCTTCTGAAAGTGAGTCATTCTGCTGAGCAGCAGACGGAGTGTCATCTTCTGAAAGTGAATCAGTCTGCTGAGCAGCAGACTGAGTGTCATCTTCTGGAAGTGAATCAGTCTGCTGAGCAGCAGACTGAGTGTCATTTTCTGGATTTGAATCAGTCTGCTGCTCGGTGTCATGCTGCGTTCGGATCGCATCGATCTTCTGAACAAAGTATTTCCCCAAATCGTTAGAGAATGTTCTACTGTCCAGATTAGGTGGGAGACGTGGGTTATAAGGTAAATTATAATCGATCGTATGACTTCCAAAGATAGCAAATTCATAGCTTGGTTATAAAACAGGTGAGAACTTCAATTAAACTCATTCGCAGCGCTCCCTTGTAACTGTTTTACAGCATTAAAAGAGAAAAGTCCCATTTAATATTCGCTATACCAACCGAAAATCCTTGAATAAAATGGAGCAATTTTTCAATGTTTACAACTGTAATAAAACCTAGCTCACAAAAATTGGCATTGCTCAGGGCATTCATAATTAAGTATAATGGGAAGTCTCCTTCAAATTTGTAGTTATTAATTTATTCCTTTTCCTGTTTGTTCCATTATTAACTAAACACTATTTATAGCGGTAGATACAGTAGAAACCCGTGATATCGAATCTCATGCTAACTCGAACAAGAGCCCTTTTTACCCTGAATTAAACCTTATTTTTCCTGTCATTTACCATCAGCAAACTCGAACTCGGTGTATTTGGACTCCCCGCCAAATCGAAGTAATTTTATTTCCGTCAGCCCAAATTTATCCTGGTATCTTAGACTTAAAGTAAAAACGACAGCCGATAAACGTCAAAGTGTCAGAACTTGGCTGATGAAATGGTCCATGAACTTAACAGATGTCCAACCACATTTCTTGGAATAGACAACATGACAAACGGCTACCATGGAAAATAAGAGAAAAAGTTTACCCAAGATAAAGTAAATAGAGATGTGTTTGGTTTTTTAAGAGCGTGGGACTAAGTAATTATTGGAGTGTGGGGCGTCAGTGGTCCAGTGGTTAGTGCGCTGGACTCTGGGTCGAAGGGCCCGGGTTCAAGTCCTACCAGGGGCATGTCGCTGTATCCTTAAGGAAGATGCTTTACCCACTTTGCTTCGTCTCTCGGATAAGACGTAAAGCCGGAGGTCCCGTCTCACAACCCTTCTATGTTACAAATAAATTGTGGGACGTAAAAGAACGCACGCACTGTTCGCAAAGAGTAGGGCACGTAGTGCCCGGTGTTGTGGTCTATCTCGATTTGTGCCGTCGTAGGTCTGGGTGGGTGAGGTGTGATCAAAATGGACTGAAGCGGCTGCCAGAGGCGCCTTTAATATGCTGACGTCCGATCTCACCTCTCTGGTTCCTCCGCAATTCAGCCCTTGGCTGCAAGTGAGGAAATTGGCACCATTCATCATCATCATCATCATCATCATCATCAGTTTCTATAGGGGAACGATTTTTAGGCCTTCAGATCTTGCGCTACGATGTTACACCAATGAGCCACAGACTATGATGCCCAAGTGTGTTACAGAGTTCGATGAAAAAATACATTGTCGGGAAATTGGTGTGTTATTCATACAGTGAGACATTATTTTAGATACCTAGCACATGTTTCTGAAAAAGTCAATAATTACTTAATCTTCTTTACTAAAAGCTATCGAGGATCTCTTAATTAAGATGTCTCTCCGAATGGGAGAGAACTTGCAATGGGTTGAGTTCACCAGTCACCCATTGTCTCGTATCCATCACCGTGAGAGAGATGTCAGTAATTAAAGCTCTCTGATCAGTCTGCATCATCCGAAATTAAACTCTGATCGCCGAATAGGAGTTTGCAGACTTGAAGAAACCCCTACGGCGACAACAACGAAAACGTTCCGAAAAAAAATTCAATTGGCATAACAGCTCTGCATGTGCGTTTTAAAACTTTGTACACTTCCTGGCCGTCCAGAGCGAAACAACGTCAAAACAACAAATTTAACGTAGTCTGAGAACGAGAGCCTTGACGGTAGATCACTCACTTTTCCACTTTAAATTCAACCCTGCATTCACATGTGTTGCTGAAGGTAAGATCTAGTTACACTTAAGACTGTTAACATATCGAGCTACAAAGATGAACATAGTACTGGGAACTAAGTCTAACAATACAAAGCCAGTAAGGAACCAAAGTGCGGTCAGTTTGCTCGAAGACCTTCAAGGAGGAAAAGAGAGGACCCTGGAACCGAGGAGTATGCCGAAACGAGTTACGTTACTATAGTCGTCATTCGTCTAGGGAAAGAGAAAGGTTGAGATTTACACTAAGTGATTCGTTTAAACTCTCCAGGGCGTCCATGAACTGAATGTTAGTCTTGCGATCATCTTTTTAAAGTATCAAATGGAGAGGACTCTTGGACCAATAGAATAGAGTGGACTAAGACATCAAAAGTGAAAAAGTTCCAGCCTTCTTTGGTGAGGATCACATGAAGTGCTTGGACAGTTTGGCTGGTCTGTAATCAACTCGAAGTTGTACAAACTGTTGTAAAACAGCTTTGTCTAGCGTTGCCTAAAACAAAACAGGAGGAATAGCGTTAAGTTTCATGTACAGTATTTGCGTGAAGGTTTGGCATCGAGCTGCCTCCGAAAAGAAGAGTACATCCTGCTGAAGCCGTATAAATCTATCACTGTCTTTAAAAAGCGAATCAAAAAATTCCCTTCTCATAGCGTTTTAGAGATTCCCGGGTAACTTAACCATTCCAAACTACATTCAAACGAGCTGAAAAGTCAACTGTGACCATTACTATTAACTCTAACCTACTTCTGCAGTTTAAAGTAAGCACTACACGAGCCTCAGGAAGACATATCAGAAAGATTTTTCAAACTTTTGAATACCAAACCGAAAACAGAGTTGTTCATTCACATACTTACCAATTGCTCTTCTGAACAAACTTGTTTCAGGTTTTCTGGTTGGACGACTAATAAGTTCGTGAGCGAGTATAACTTGTCAAATAATTTGACTAACAGGGGGATCTAATGAAAAAATAAAAAGGATCAAAATTATCATTTACTACACGGGGCTGGGTTGTAAAAAACGACATCAATTAAAACTAATCAATACAGGGTTGATGTGAAGTTAAGTAGCTTTGCACGCAGCCCCACAATTTCGTTCATGTTTTCTTCGTTCAGACTTGCACTTTGATAAAACCCCCTCGAGAGTAACCGTCCATACACCATTTTATACATGAAGAATCAAACATCATAACGTTTACTCCAGCACTTACCGTCTTTCGAACAACCGGCCCCTTGGAACACAAAGGCGTACTAGAATGCACAACGCTATATAACATGTCTGAACAACAATTCTCCCCTAAAACATTCATTCTATAGGGTGTGGGAGGCTAGGAACACTGTAGTGGCCTGAGATTAAGGCGTCAAAATTCAGAACGAGTTGTTACTGGGTACGTTAAATTGCCCTCTGTTCACGAACACGACAGTACGAATATTTTATATTACCTTGAACTCCTTGATACAGCTCCTGTACTCGCTTATATCGCATATCGCCACCATTCCTCCTAAAAAAAAAACACGACAATGAACACAAAGCTCACTTAAGTAGCCATGACAAGTGTGTGTCTTTTGCAATAAGAACGAGTGAGGCGCGTTCTTCGAGCTAAGAAGAGCATGAAACGAGAAAACGTCAAACGTGAAACGAAACGAGCGTGAAACAAACATTGTTTACCTATTGAAGTGTATTGAAACTGTTGTAGATGTTCAAACACCTGACGGTGAATTCGTGTGCCGAATTCTGTGAGAACCGACTCCAAGTTCTTTCCATCCATCGATTCCTGGATGAACTTCCGCTGGGAATAAATGAATTCACAAGTCTTGGCGCACGCCTGTCAACAAACAACAAAGAAACATTAATAACACACGAGGATATCAAATGAAACGTACTGCATTTAATTATAGATCCTTTGCATTGTCGAAAAAGAAGTACCACAAAAGTGAAAAAAGACGTTTGCACGAAGGGGAACTGACGATCACTTTTTCTTTTTATTCTGTTGCAAACTTTGACCAGATCGCTGAAGCGTACTTTGCTATCAAATCGTATGGCGTTTGCAGAACATCTTCTGTGTGAAGGGATGTTTAAGGAACAACACGAACTCACTGCTCACAATCCCCAAAGATCAAAGTGGACTTCTCACAGATGAAAATGAACAGATAAGTCTATGACCTAAACCCTTTAGACCCTAACATCAGTATGCACATTCTCCATACCGATTTCTTCACATTTCCTAGGGTGCCGACAAGGAGAATTTGTTTAACAATCAAGAGCTTCTTTAGTTGGTGATCATTTCCTTTATTCTTGTGACCTTAATGTTTGATTCAGGGGAGATATTGTAGTGAGAAATTAGAAGCTTGACACTCTTGGGGGGGAGGGGGAAGGGGGTGGTTATGAGTTAAAGTAGCCTTTAACTCTTCTCCTCTATACCCAGATCTCGCGCGGTCAAAAAACCCAATGGAACCTCTGTAACCGCTCTCCAGTAACTACTGATGATGAGTTTTCTTTACACTTTACAGCTTTGATAACAATTCAGTACCGTCGTCCTCTCCACAAGTCCTACTCCATGTTCTTCAGGTCTAAAATCTGATTTCTTCTGCTCTGTTGACAAAATATTCTTAATCCAACCTGACATTGACGTGAGAATCCTGCAAAACACAGTGGTATGATTGGTAACTGACCATAAAACTCAACGTCTTCTTTCTTCAAAATATATATCAATTCACTGCTAAGCATACAGGAAACGATAAAATAAATTTATAACAACTAGCCGAAAAACTAAGATGTAAATAAGTACGGCGTATTCGGAAGCACGACAAACTTTCAAAACAGGAGAGAGAGATGGGGGGGGGGGGAGGGGTTGGGGGGAGAGTAAAATGCAAAACACAGAATATAAGATGTCTTAACCTTCACGGGAGTGAAAAGTTATACTCAGTGAGTGTACTAATGTAATTTTACTAAGGTTCTCAGAAAGTTTCGGTATCACTGTAAGCTGATATCCATGGCGAGTGGGGAAACGTTTTGGCGACTTAAGTTGCAGAGTGAGTCGAAATAAACGTCCATGGCACATGTGACATAACTCCTAGAAGAGCAGATACCCTGAGATTAAAGAGAAATTACATATACATGTATAAGAACACTCGATTCTCGAAGTGAAGCCTAGAAACTCTATCCACGATCCTCGAATGTTTCCAGAAGCAAAGTTCGTGTTAAGATTATCAACTTAAAATTTAGCGATACTGCAGTTTACGGTGTAGCCTGTGCCGGGGATAAAAATACAAAAACCTTACCGGTCTATACCAGAGTCCAGTTTGCTTTCCATCATTTCCATTATTGCCTTCTTCTTTCGGACGCATTCGGCATAAACTGGCGAAGATCTGTGTAGAGGTTCTCATAGCGTTTTTAATATTGTAGACAATGACATGAGTACGTTTAACGGAAGGCATTAAGTTGAGATCTGGTTTAGTGGGTAAAACTAGTCGAATCCGCCAACAAAATTCATCTATGCATCCATTTAACTCGGTGACTTCTCAATAAAGCAATTTTAAATTGAAATTCGACAAATATCCGAGCATTGGTATTGCTATACTTCGCTCGATGATGATTCAGAAACTCGTACCACTCTCTCAACCAATCAGATGCAAAACTAAAACCAATCACGTCTTCGTCACCCGCGTTTTCCCGCGCTTTAAGAAGTTTACTTGTTTTTTCCTTTGAGTTCTCATTGGCTCCTGAGAGTCTTTTCCTTCCTTAACATTGGCAGCTGTGATTAATTTTGTTTTCGTTTTCTAACACTCAATCGGAAAGCGCTCTGACACCAAAATGTTAAGAGCCATAACTTTCTATTAAACCGCTAGCTGGCACTTGCTATCGAGTTTGATGTCATAAAACCTCAAACTACCTTCAATATTGTGCATCAAATACTCACGCGACTAGTCCTATCACACAGTCCGTGAAATGTTTCTCAAACAGATGAAAGATGGCATTGGCTTGCTCAGACACTTTGAAAAACAGGCTCTCCGGCGGTGCCTTAGGTTCCGCTGAGGGTATTGCTACCGAATAAAAAATTGGTTTTAAACTTTTATTAAAAGAGGGAGCCAAAGGAGACTTGGAGCAGTGAAGCAATTGCTTAAGAATCAATTTAATTCTTATCTCCTTCACAAAGAGGCACATGCGAAATAAACTCTGCGACAATTGTCTTGCTCAGCAACCCATGACGCAATAGAGGCCCAGCTTTTTTCCCCACCGCTTGGTAATCTTTTTGAACAATTAGTTCAACAAGTTCCCACAAAAAAAGTATTCTTGACTTTCTTTTAAGGAAACCGGGTGAACAGTTGTTTGTGAACAGCACGATGAGGTTTCGACGCGCGGCCATGACAATTTTCGATCGGTTAAGTTACTCTTTGGAATATCACACGCGGTTGAATATGAGTAATTTATACCAACTATGATCCCATCACTTGACGATCTCTTTGAAGTAACAGGAGCTGCATACAAAGGTATTTTTAACTTAAACAATTTTCGTTTTCGAAAACTAAAGGAACACTCTTTTTTGGAACAGTGGTTTGGCGTGTCGGCCAAGTTATAATCATAAACGTGGCGTTCGCAATTGAATTTTTGAATATTCAAAGACAATTTTTGAACAATCTTTGGAATCTTAAAACGCATCTTTAACGGACAAAAATTTCCTGACTCAGTTGACTACTTGTATTTGATAAGATACCTTGCAAGGTGACGTTGAGTGCGTAGTCAATGTGCTCGGTACACAGATTGTATAGCAGTTTTTGATAGATTTCCACTCCATTTGCTGCCATGTCAGACGGAGAAGATAACTACAAGAAAAACACTGTACATTAGAGTGTGATATATAAGAGGAAATTCAAATATTTGATTAGGGATCGAGGATCCCAGTATGTTAGTCTCTCATCATTCACCGTATTTCATTCCATGATAGGCCCTCCTTAGGAAGATTTCAATAAACTTGAGGGTTTCTAAGCAACCCATTCCCGTTCGGATCTTAACTTCCGTGACCGAATGTGCCAGGAGAAACATTCGCAGCTCCGCTTTTTCGCTAGGATACATCTTTATATAAATTTGACATCACTTATTGTATTTCATTCCTTGATAGGAAGCTTGAAACAATGTGTGCTTTCAGTCTCTCTAGCACTATATATCATACATCGATGGAGATTTTCTTCGCACGCCACTATCATGGGAATAAGAACAAAAAAAAAACGGAATAAAAGAATACAAGGATTTCATCACCCTCACCAGCTCACATCTTTTCAAAGCCATTTTATTTTCTTGCAAAAGACTAACAGCCACATCTTGAGAAAGAAGAGTAGTCTCTTTACTGGAGTCCATGGAATTCGCGTGTATTCTGAGTGGTATCCTTTTGGTCAATTCCGTACTCAAAAGACTGAAAACAAAATCGAGAAACCGGAAAATCATCAGGGAAAAAATATTCAGTATTTCAAGAAGAGAGTACATTGATGTTTCAATTCAAATCTGATTTGGTGTCCTCCGACTAGTTCCAATCCTCTCGCTTTAATTTTCTTCGCTCGCCCTTGCTTCACGCTCGTTTCCACAAACCGAATTCCTAAAATAGGCTTAAAGCTGCCAGAGGAGGTTTATAAACTAGACATCAAAACTCTTATTTAATAAACATAACAGTCTACACACGTACCTCGCACCAGTGATCCTGTCCCTTTTTTCATGGTTTATAGAATGGTAGTACTTCTCCAAAATAGCAGCTGATTTCTCTGACAGAAAAGTTAACTCTGTTCTATGACACAAAAGTAGTAATGTCAAGTATTGTTTATGTTGTACAGTACAAACAGCATGAATCAAGAACTTTTAAAAAGGGGCTCTGAAAGAACTGTAAATGCTCAGTGTACAAATTAGACTACGAGCAGTCCCTACTTTTCGGCATAGTCCCTTGCGCGAGTTCAAACAAAAAAAAGCAGTTAAAAAATTGATGTAAGCGCGCTGCGCATAACGCTAAGAGCGAGGCGCACGAAATGAAGGGCCCTCCCTCCCCTGAATCCGCGCGCCGCGCTTACATTAATGTTTTCTTTCCTTTTTTTACTGATCGATGTTTTTCAGATTCGCGCGCGACGTAGTTTTAGACAATTTCACAACTAACCTTTTTTGGCATTCGCAGTTACCTGTGTCAACATTGTGTTAAGGAGCATTAATATAGGAGCACAGTGACAATGCATTCCTTTCATTGGGAGTGGAAAAGTAACCTATCTAACTTGCTGCTAAGTGGCACCCACTTGATGTAAGATGATAAGTATTCACTGAATAAATTTTTTCTCAGTCTTTCCAGAAAATTGGAATCTGATCCAAGTTTGTAACCAGAGAGTTTTTCTCCAAGTTTCTTGGCCCTGTAAAAATGGATAAAATAGTAAGAGATGTCAAGTTCAGTAGAAATGGTCAAAATACTGCCACTTGATAGTGCAAGAAATATAGCAAAATAAGGGTCAAAAAAGGAAACATTATATCCTGATTATTACCTTTCGTACAAGGTCTGAAGGTTTTTCAGTGACTGTTCCTTGTCTGAGCCATAGTTTCTGAGTTGAGAATCCACATGTTTCTACAATGAAAAAATAGGTCAATTTGTTTGTAATAAAGGGTAGATGACGTTGATTACTGTAAAACACTCATAACTATTTCATGTGTAAACAGAATGGGAGAAAGTAATCAAGATACTGATAACAAAAACAAAAACTTTTCAACGACTTGTGAAAATCAAATGACTCGATTTATACTGAAGTTTTTCAAGAAGAAAACTATGATTCTAAAGATTCTTTCCACTGGATGGCAATTAGTTTTAAAAAGATAAATGTGAAAAAAAGACGCCACAAACGAGGATTATTAATACCTTGAGCACATCCTCATGAATATTCTGCACTAGCTTTCCCATTACAACTTCGGCATTATTGCTAAAAACTTTGTTAACCATGCTATAAACCCGTTCACAGAGCGGTATCACATCTTGAAATACATCAGAAGACAGGAACTGACCCTTTAGTGGAACAAAATAACATGAGTATCATGATAACACATGAGAAAAAAAAAGAAATGACCTGATAGATATTTTCCTTAAACTGTTCTTTTCATTTTCATTTCCCTTCAGTTAGATTCTTAGGGAGGATACTTTCTAGCCTGTAGTGCAGTCATGTTAGCGTTACAAGCTCGTGATTCTTTTCGGGTCGGCCATGTTAGATATAGAGTTGTAGTGGATGGTGCGGGGGGGGGGGGGTAGGGGGAGTGAGGAAAAATGAAAAGATTTCACCACTCCCTCCCTTTTCTTTTAACCACCCCTGACCACTTTGGTACAAATTTCTTTCTCTTACCAGTATTTCACAAAAAAATTAAAGGCGATCTTCTGACATGGTGATTTTGTAAATGCACTTGTCTATAACTGACTATGAATAAAAGCCATATATATTGGTCAGGAGGTAATATACTTTACCTTCTGACTTTGTTTGATAAAGGAATCAATGCAGTGAGAGTAGCCCTGTGGAAAAGTAATTCATTATTAAGAAAAAAATGTCACTCAGCAATATATATCAGAGTTTTATATCACAAAGCCTTTCTCAAAGAGTGTCTTTAAATGACATGATTAGCACCAAATGATCATCAAGGATTGAAACAATCAAGTCCTTGAGCCACCAGTTACTAAACAACCAACAAGCACAAGAATAAACAATGATTGAATAGCCAGCAGCTGACTCACTACGCACCTTGAAGGGAAGCAATGTCTCTGCACAATCTCTCATACCACTGATATTTCCCTGATGATGGGCTTCTTCAAATTCTTCAATCAAAGCGACTTCCACTTTATCATGGCAGTCTGTATGGATAAACCTATAGTTACTTAACACTTCAACACCCTGAAGTGCTAAACAAGTAAACTGCTTCCAATAATATCCATAAATTATCCAGGAAACAGGTACTGAGCATACTCAAACATATCTAAGTTAGAAGTTGTTTACAAAGAAAACAACTTCAGAATAAGTAAGTATTCCTTAATAATTACAGTTTGCCACTGCTATATTTCAATTAATCAAAACACTAATGAAAAGTATGGAACTGCAGCTACAGGATCTCCCTACTAACAAGCAGACTGAAAAACAAGTAAATGCCATAAACTTGCATCTTATATGAGTAACAGCCCAGGTCATATGTTCAAGTACAGTGGCAGTTGTATTGTATATTAAAGCCTACATTGCATACCTACCTTTGATTCTTTCTTGGACATCTTTAAACCTAAAACCAAATAAATTGTGCTTAGTGTGGTCGCTTTCCATTTCTTTAAAAACAATGTAGGCATTTTTCATCTCTTGGTATGATCACACTCAAAATCTCAAGCAGAGTAGAACTTAAATTAAAACTTTATTGAAGGAATAATTATTTCAAACTGACTCATCTCTGTCATGCTTTCAAAGGTGCTATTTCTAACCCCTTGTATCATTAATTATATAAAGAAATTAAAAGTACACCACTTGTCCTACCTCTCAGCAGGAAGTTCGTGGGCAATAAGTGCCAGCTTTTGTATGATGTTTGCTGCTTCATGAATCTGCAGCAAAAAAGGAAAAAAGTCAAGTGTTGATTTGCCACTAGAGTTACAGTGTATCACTTTGTGAGATCTATTTTTTTTCTCATGGAGCTTATTTTTCTGCCATCAAGGGCTGTCTGCAAAACTGAAAACTCCTAAAATTCCTTACAACAAAGTTGTTACAGGCACTCCACTGCTCAGAATCTAATAATCCAATAACCTCTTACCCTAAACTGGTCACTAAACACAGTTGAAACATGTTTTCCTGTAGCAAACTCATCGAAATATTTCATGAGTTCTTGTGCCTCAATCGCTCTGGACCTTGGAGTATTGATTCCTTCCAACTGGTCTCCCAGATGAACCACTTTGGTAGCCACATAGTTTATTCGGTCATCCAATTCTTGAAAGAGGGAAGATGCAGTCTACAAGAAAAGTTAATGATATATGAATAAAGTCTCATTATCAAAGCTCACAAATCAGACTAGTTTTAACTCTAATTTTACCCTGGAATATTTAAACAAAATATATCATATACAGTCAGAAGAACAGTTAGATATCTAGACTGTACTGCCTGCATATTTGTTGTGGTTCAATTTTATCCTTGGTTCAAATTTTGTTTCTTTTGTTTTTGGGTGTTGTATTGTATGATAATGAGTTTGAAACAAAGGAAAATAAAATTTGAACCAAGGATAAAATTGAACCACAACATATACACACCAAAAATCACATGCAATTGACAAAGATAATTTGCTTGAAAATCAAGAACTTCTTGAAATGGTGATCATTTCCTTTATTGTCTTGACATTACAATTGATTCAAAGTTGAAACTGTAAGGAGAAATTAGAAGCCAAACACTCTTAGAAGTTAAAGGGTTAACAAGTACCTTAAAAGTTGATTCCAGTTCTCGAGATTTCTGTTTATGTTGTTCCTGTTCTTTCCCACAGAGTTCTTCAAGTTTGTTAATTCTTCCCTGCATCTTCTCATCTAGAGCTGTCAGTTCTTTAATAGTTTTTTCAAACACATCACACAAAGTTCTAGGATCAAAAGCTCCAGCTCCACCTTTTGACCCTCCACCATCCACAGTGCTTGCCAGACGCTCCACATATTCATAAGCATCAAACTCCCCCTATTGTTTGCATTGAAGCAGTAGAGGTCACAGTGCATATGAACTAGACTGATAACTCACATCTGACAAATGCCAGTAAGTCACTATAGATTATAACACAATTTTGAGATTGGGTAATTTAGTTTTAATAAGCATGTGTAAATTTATCACAGACAACAAAGTTAAATGTGCCCATAAGGTGAATGCAATTTGTATTCTTTGAAAAATTTATAATTTCGACAGTGTGTGCTTTTTGCAATTTGTAATTGTGTCACAACTTTGCACCCATGTTACATAAAAAATGCACTCATTTTCAGCCATTCAGATGTGCATTATTTTTTCATGGATAGTATTATGGTTGATAGCAAGATACAGTGTAAGGGCTCAAAGGAAAAATTAAAACTTCAAGAAACATTAAATGTTTGGTTGTTTAAAAGATTTGTCAACAAAATGAATATCACTTAAATGACCTTCTTGTAAATTTGAAGTGATCAATATATAATAAGTTGACAGGTCTATATATTCTGGGACAGATGCACAGATGACATCACCCTCAACAAAATTTCGGTTTGTAGTCACATAAAACAAATAGATTGCACGTTGCAGTGGGTCTGTGCAGTAGTAGATCGCAGATGACATCAAAATGTAGTAGTCAGAGCATCATTGACAAACTTGGGTCCACCTGAAGTGCCACTTTTTCTGTTCTTACCACATTTGATGTTATCTGTAATCTTTTACTGAACAGACTCACAGCAACATGGAATCTTTTTGTTAATCAGTAAAGTTTTACAGAGTCTTGGATTGGGGTCAAACAAGTTATTTCCTTTATCAAAATTTTGATTTCTACTAAGTACAAGGTTAAATTTAAAGTGTATAACAAAATGCTGATTGGACAAAACAAAGAATAGAAATAAAACAATGTATGCAATTACAAGGAAAGTTTCGAATGCTAATTTAAAAAAGTCGTTAATTTTCTTAAATTATTTAATTTAATATTATATTGAAGATTAATATGAAACAATCAGTTTCCCTCCTTTTCAGTCCAACAAGAATAAGCAAAACCTACTCTTATAATCTAAATATTGAATGCAAAAAAAGGAAACACTTTTCTAAGGGGCAGTTTGAGAGATCATTTACTTAAAAAGAAACCTTTTGATATTCAAGATCGGAGGAAGTTGGTGACACACTCAGTAAATTCATCTCTACAAGCTTTTTAAGTCCCTAATAAAGCCCTGTATAACTGAAATACAACAAACCTCAAATTCTTCAAATGAAGCCATCCTGGAATAAGAGATGTGAGGGATTTATAACGCCAACATGTCGAGCTTCCGTACAACTCAGACACTTTGCGATACACCGCCTCTCTCCGCCATGTTTGTTTTCGAGCGCCGTCATTAATTGGTTCCTAGTCTCCCTCGTAAAACCCGAAGGAACGCCTTGCAGATTTACAGGTGTCAAAGTTAACACATTTGACTTATTTTTAAGGATTAATTATTACAAGATACGGAATTACTCCACGTCGATCTTAACTCAAGAAGAACCACCTGTTACAAAACATTTAATAAACCAGTCAGCCAGAGACTGGAGTACTTCCGGGGGAAGGACACAACAGTTACATTGCGTGACCTTATCATTTAATACTTTGCATGCTTGAGTAACTTCGTCGATGTATGAACCCGATGATCAGCGACTTGTTGACAATGATACACTTTCAGATCTTAATATTAACCTGAACAAGATGGATCAAGCTTCTAATAACATTGCGGTGACAGAGAGTACAGTAAACCTGACAGAAAATGAAGACGAAAGGTGACTTCAGCTTAGCAATTTGCGCTTTGGTCTGAAATTTATCAGTGGTGCTGATAATGAAATTCAAACGGAATTAAACGTCGCGTCTGATTTCTACAATCCAGCTTTTATGATGCTGTCGCATGATCATCGCAATACATAAGATCTGTTATTTCAATTGAATGAAATTTTTTGAAGAGTGTGTTGTTTTCATCTGTAGGCCTTGTAACGATCACAGAGAACAGCTTTGTGAAATTCTTCACAGCAGAAGGGCTCAATATGTCATCATAACATTGGTTGTCGTGGATATGATCATTGTTATTGCGGAATTACTCATTGACTTGAAAGCAGTTGAAGGTAGGCACTTATCTATCGACGATGGTGTTTTCATTTGTTTTGATTTTTTATTTAATGCCTTGGTAGAAAAAAAATAGCTTTTTAAAGAATTGTTACCACAGTGCTTTGTTTGAGTGAGAAGACTTCCGCTTACTTGTGACAGTTGTTTAGCGATCGAGTGGTGTAAAATTACAGGAAAAAGTGAAGTGCTTTCTTTTAACAGTTAACCCTTTCACTCCTAGGAGTGACCAAACACATATTTCTTTTCACAAGATCAATTCATTTTCAAGATCAAGATCAAGCATTTTCACCGATCTGTGTCAATCACAATTTTGCTTGCTAACCATAGAATACACCTTGTGCCTTTGCTGTTAGTGTTAATGTGTTTATGTAAGTGCAGTCAAACCTGTATTAAGCTGAACAGTATTAACCCTTTAACTCCCATGGGTGACTGAGACAGAATTTCTCCTTACTATATTTATACAATATCATGCAGACAAGTGATGAGAATAAAGAAAATTATCAATCATAGGAGTACTAAATGATTTAATAACAAATTCTCCAAACTAACATAATAAGAATCATTTGGTAGACAGTAAGGAGAATTACTTGTGAGATCATGGGAGTAAAAGTGTTAAGCAGTCACCCTGTATCAAGTGGTCAGTCGTCCACCAATTAGGAGGTCACAACAGTCTATTTGTTTTGTCTTCCACTTGAATAGAATATTCATTTAAAATGGAACCACTGATAAAATAAAATTAGGAACAATTTCCATTATTTAGTTTATTCCATTTTATGTCATGGAATCAGTGTTAGGACTTTGAGTTCAAATACCCTCAACATATGCAGATTGTTTTTCTTCTTTGAGCTATTAGGACAAATATTACACATAAACATCATGCAAGTCAACCTGTATTACACAGTCACCTTACCATTCCTCATGGGTGACTGCTTATTACAGATTCAACTGTTTTGTTAAATAAATGACTATTTATGTTGTTGACCCATACATGGAATATTACTTTTTGTTACAGTTCACCATGAGAGTCATGCACCACATATCCTGCATTACATCAGTATTGCCATCCTTTCAATCTTCATGATTGAGGTATTATTAAGATTAATAAGTTACTCATAACCTCAGTGTTTTTTAATGCTCTGCATATGTTTTCCTTAACATCACCCTTTAGCTGATGAATTGGTCAGTTCTTAATGCTTGTTTGCAGGATAAGGATTTCACATCAGAAGGAGAAGTCAGATATCAATCACTTCTGAGAGTTAAAGGATTAAAATAATTAATTTTGATACACAAAAATTTATGACGTAAAAATGATTGATTGTAAGTTCTTTCTTCTTTTTCTCTGTTTAGTTGTTTGTAAAGATCTATGCTATGGGACTCACATTTTTCAAACACAAAATGGAGGTTTGTGCATTTACATTCACTGGAAACCTGTATGTATCAAACAGGCAATTGAAAAATTGTTGCTTGTGCCTGCTTGATGCATGGTTTCCACTTGATAGAGGCTTAAATGGCCTCATGAATTTTTTCAGTCAAGAAAAGGGTCATAATTAACTGATGGATGGTGCTTTATTACTTGCATAAATTTTATATACCCTTCCCTTCCCCCGTTGATCCTGCATTAGATTAGTGATCTGCCCCTATTTTTGCACCAGCCTTGCTGCTCCCTCCAAGGGAAAATTTTGTCCAGTCTATAATAATCATTTGTCATACCCCAATTAGAACAGAGTCAGTTTTAAGGCTCATTGATAATTAACCCTTTTCCTCCCAAGATTGGATTGTTAATTCTCCCCTCTTCCCTCCTGGTAACACATATACTTAATGATGGTTTTTGTGGCTGCTCAGAAGGGGTATGCATGAATACAAGTTCACGTTGCAGGAAATATGGGGTAGAAAACTGGGATTTAGACCAGCACTTGCTTCATACCAGTAGTCAGTGAAATATGGAGTCATTGAGATATGGGTTCCTCTGAAATAGGTCTTGATCTAAAGTATACAAATAGTTGAAAGTGATGAGAATTTATTGAAAATTATAACAAATTTATCATGATTATTTTCTAGATATTTGATGGAATTGTAGTTACAGTATCGTTTGCCTTGGATATTGCTTTCAGGTTTGTGGATTAAGTCTAGGGATGGTTATTGTTTTGTTTTAAGTTTCTAGACCAATACCATTGTGTCGGCTGTATTATCATGTGTTGTGCTGGATTCATGTTACGCTAAATAACTTTGTTTTGCTTTGACACGGATTGGATGGATTGAGATAAGTTGATGTCTGCTTAAATCTTATTGTTACAGTGGAAAGGAGGGAGCTGTTGATGGAATAGGTCTTATTGTTCTCCTTCGGCTTTGGAGAGTCACAAGAATTGTCAATGGTAATGTTTTACTTTGCATAAAATTAATAAATTGGTACAAAAGCATCCTACAAGAATCAGAGGGCACCCATTGTGTTGTTCTACATACATGTATAATTATCAAAAATTATCCATTTTATATTAACCCATAACATAAGTATGCATATTCTCCATACTGTTCTCTTTAAATTTCCTAAGGTGCTGATACATTAAGGTCATGAGAAGAAAAGAAATGATCACAACAAAGAAAGTCTTGATTGTTGAACAAAATTTTCCTAGTCAGTGTAAATGTTTCTTTTCAATTTAGCTAGAGTTGAATCTTAGTTCTTGGGTTGATACACTGGCATACTATAGACACCAAACCTATAGAGGGTCTTTCTTTCTTTATAATTTGTTCTTTTTCCTTTTCCTTGGTGCAATCCTATATCAAAATTGTCAACTGAAATTATTACATGAAGAAATAACCAAAGTATTGAGCAATCATAGCCTCAAAAATAATCTCAACTTTGGAAACAAGCTTGTTGCAATTAAAGGAACCAAAAAGAAGGTAAAGACTAGTGATAAGTTTCATTTTTAATCACACCTAGGTAACTTAATTGAAAAATAAGTTGCTGCTTAGCAATGTTGGCAGGTCTTGATTACTTAATTGAAAATTAAAGTCTGAACTTGTCTTCTACTCCAGAAATGATCTTGATGATCTTATCCTGAATTGAAATGCTAATTATAATTTATTATCTAAAAAGCACTTATCACAGTGGCGTCAATCTAATCAGAAAATATTTTGCAGCTTTTGTTGGCAGCAGTAACATTTAGATTTCATGGAAACAGTTACAGTCAGCGCTTTAGGAAATGAATGGAGAATGTGCATACTGATGTTAGGGTGTAAAGTGTTTAAACAAATCCACATAATCAAAGCAGGGCTCTTATAGTTTTGTTTTTGTTTGTCAGTCAGTCCCAAGAATGTTATACAGTCATGTAACATTGTGTGGGGAAATTTCAACAGGTATAGTTTTGTCTGTGCAAATACAAGCAGACAGGAAGATTGAAGTCTTGGAGAAGGAAAACAGTGAGCTAAAAGAAGAACTTGAACAGCTGAAATCCAAGTGTGAACAGTTAGAGGTATTGGTAAAAATAATTTTAAATGAAAACATTATCTGAAATGAATATTTCGGCCCATGTTGACAATTTTTAATTGGTGACAGATGTGCAATGCAGCAAGTTAAGCAAATATGAAATATTTTATTTGCATTTATTTTGCTTTTAGGTTGAGCTGAAAACATTTAAACATGAGACAGGCCCTGATGAAGTCAATGGAAATCAAATTTGAGAAACATTAAATCTGATTAGTAACCTGATAGCCAGACAGAATAAAGACCTGCTGGTCAACTGAATGATTGACTGACTAATCATTAAAAGGACTGATTGACTGACTGACTGGATTACTGGATGATGACTGACTGATAAATAGATAGAGAGAGGGAAGAACAGAAAAATATATATGTGGGAATTTCTGAACCAATGGCTTGTGAATTATGTTTTGCATTGTACAAAATACGTGAAATTTTGTTCTTGGGTAGATAACTATTTTCTTAGAAAACTTTTTCTAATTTATATTAAATTATCATTATTCAATACCTACATTTATCAATTTTAGTATGATATCTTCAAAATTAGTCTATTTTATGCATATTGTACACCTGAAAATCATGGTTTTATAACAATCATTATTACTAATATTTAGAGGAATGAAAAATTCAAGTTTGCATCAGATTTTGCATTTTCACCTTTTTATTACTGATCTATTCAAGATTGAATGAAATTTGTTGGATTATCACATACCTTAAAAAAAAATTCATTTCATTGATTGTCTGAGCAGTCCACCCAATACAGATGGGATAGATTGACTCATGTGTTATTTTTTGAGAAAGTAATATTTGCAACCCGATGCTTCACAGATATGCACATTCTTTGAAACTGTGTGATAGAAAATTATTTTGGAATTCTAATACTTGAAAAAGCAAAGATGTTCCATTTCTTTTTTTTTTTCTTTCTTTTCATTAATTTTATTTGTTCCTTTAGGTAGCTGTATTTTAATGTAGAAATGTAATTAAGGACATTTTATAACATTATAAAGTGAAGGTAAAGAGTTTTCGTAAATTGTGAAATTAAAGCAGTTTTTTAGTACTGAGTTTTAGTATTTTCAACTATTTTCAATTGTTATCTTTGCTAAATGTTATTGAAGAAATTTAAAATGGTTTCCGTGTTTACATAGCCTGATGTAAACACGCGGGAGGTTGGGAGAACACAAGATAAGCGTAGGAAACCACGACGCGAAGCGGAGTGGTTTCCAGCTTATCGAGTGCAATCAGAGCGCGCGTGCTATTTGAATTATTTCATAATAATTATTGTTAAACCATAGCATGGTCATTTCTGATCAGAGCAAAGAAAACATGATAAGAAGCCACTGAGAACTCAAGGTAGAAAAAGAAGCAAACTCTCTGAAGTACGTGAAAAGGAGAGTACTTGAGAATGTCGCGGTTGGTTTTAGTTTTGCATCTGAGAAAGCGACGAGTTCTCTGGAGTAATCTCAGATCGAAATAAACAAACAAAACTAATTCAGGATAACACGATATTATTGACATAAGAAAAAAAAGTGTTTTGTCATAGGAGTACGTACAATACATTTAATGCTGGAACTGTTTAGTCCAAATTATGGCAACAAGAGAAAAACGATAAGCGTAATACCCACCAACTATTGTCATTGTTCTTTACTGTTCTTTAGCAAACGCATTCTCAGATCACTCTGTCAAGTTTACTTCAATTTGAATTTTTAAACAATTTTTAATAAGTTTAGCATGTAGGCGAGAGAGACCGAAGAAAAAGGTGACTTATTTTTCGTTTTGTGTGTAAAAAACGAATTACAGGTTTTCAGTTTCTTCAGCCAGGTTTGTTCGAGGAGTAGGATTGCCGGACGCGATCACTCATTGTTTTTATCAGCCTGCGTGTAGCCAGACCCTTCCCCGTAAGGCTACACGTAGGCTGTTTCTATGTATTTAAAGTGTTTACTAAGCCAATTTTTAGTGTTGCTGAAGACGTCAGCCTTTGAGTAATTGTCTGTCTGATTGTATTGTGTAATCGAGTCGCAAACACGCGAAAATTTCCAGGTTTCTAGATAACAAAAAGAATTAGAATGTTTTCATCAAAGTCAGTTTTCATTCCGTCGCAGTTTTTGTACCCGCGCAGTTAACCTAATTACTTAAGAAATGAAGATCGTCAAAGTCATGTTGTTGATGTTTGCTGTATCGTTGGGATGGGGACGCGATCTTGAGCCTCAAAACACGAGGAAACAACCACAGGTAATGATTCACTCTTCTGTCTCTTTGACTTTGGTAGAGTCGAAATAACACGGTCTACTGACACATGCAGAAAGTCTGTCGACTGTATCTATTGACACGTAATATTCAGGATCATTCAATGCTTCTCCTCTGTGGAACAGATCGACCGATTTACCCCGCAAAAAGAATTCCATCCCATGCACTTAAAGCCCATCATTTTGATTTCGCGATTCACCTAAAAGAGGTTTTTATCAGAGCTTTTCTGGATTTCCTTTCGTGAGTTGTTTCTATGTTGCCTCTCCTAAGGAGTATCGAACACGTAATGAAATGTTCTTCAAGACTTTTAAGATTAGTCAACCTCGGCAGGTTACTTCAGCTATTTTTCTTATGGTTCACGTTTGTGTCTTTCATTTTTTGATGAACAGCTTGTATTTTACAAATTCTTCACACCCATGAAGCTCATAGCAGAGGCCTCGTTCATCCATCACCATAACGCCATCACTCCTCGTTCTCTCACCTTTCTTAGCGCTCCAAGCTACCTCTCTCGTCTAATGATTGTTCCACTTATTCCTCCTGGAGTCATTGAAGCAGATGCTAAACTTGTCGTCAAGATGGCGGTTGCTTTAGAAACAAAATATGGCCAAGGAGAAAGTGACCCCTCTTTCGTTGTTTCTGATGGTAATCGCTTCATTGGTGCGCTAACAAATGATAAATTGAATTACGCATCTTATAGTCCATGTCGTGGTACCGAAGGAGATAGTGGACTGACAATAACGAAGCGTAATATAGATAGCCCTCTCCCAAAGCCCTCCGACTCCTATTACCCAGGAAGATTTGACATCCATCTGAGCCAGTCTGACAGGTGGGGAACCTGTTTCGTCTCGCACGATGGCGGCTTTAGCAGAGAGATGATTTATCAAAACAAGCTGAATCCTGAAAATGGCCTGTTCTTGGAGATCTATGGCGATGACACAAATGAGAAAGAAGGCATCAAGTACATTGAGCTGACCATCCTACAGGAAAACTGACATTTCCCGCTGCTCTCATGAAAAGAAGGAAATTGTGTGACTCAAAAGCTTACTGTACTTGTTGAGATCGTGCTGATTAAAGATAAACCTTGATCCCATATATATGATATATCTTAAACCAATTCACCGTTCTCTTTGTGTATGTGTTTCCTTTACTCCTGTGCCTTTTCATGTCGAGACATAAAACTCCTAAAAATATATAAAAAATTACTTTCTTCCCTTCAACGCGATTTCAACTGCGTGCTTTCCTTGAAAATTGTCCTTCCGTGATAGCCTTGTATTTCCTAAGCGAATATCTCCAAAGCCTTGCGTAGATCTGAAGAGAAAAGTCTTCTAGATCGGTAAATTAGCTGCTGCTAGCCTTCAAGACAGCTTTTGGAACTTTTGGTCTTTAGAAACGAACAACAGTTTAGGGCTTGTTTACATGGAGGTGGGGGACCCCAGGTAGGTGAGGTAACCCGCCTGTTCATATAATTTCTTATTTTATTTTGATCACATTTACATGATAGGTGGAGTGACCCGCCTGGGCGGGTTGCCCAGTCTGCCAGGTAGGGTAACCCTGTCAGCCGGGGTGACAATTTGCCATGTAAACGTGTCAATGCAAGGTGGGGTAACCCACCGACCCGATCCTAGCCGTCTCATGGCAGAAATCACCAGAAAACTGCAACGGACACACAGGGAGTGTAAAGTGTTCACATTTCGGAATATTTAGCGTTGTAAATCGACCATACTTGGTTTCCCAAACTATTCCGTATAACGTAGTAAGTCAACAGTTCCTCGCGAAAGCAAACACCGCGTAACACAACGCGTGACACTTTCATGAATAAATACATGTGTGTCCGAGAATTAGTCTTTCGTCTTTTTCGAGATGTGAGCTTGGGGGCCTCTGCTAAAACTCTTTAATTGTAAGCGCAACAACAACCTCGAGAAACCTCGCCCCAGCACCCCAGGGTTGTAAGATTGCATGTAAACGCGTTTTATTTTTCGACCACGGGCTACCTCACCTACCTGGGGTCCCCCACCTCCGTGTAAACAGGCCCTTACTTGTAATTGGTGGTTAGAAACGAGCGACGCTTCTAGAGTCGTCACTGTAACATATAGAGAATACTGTTGTCTCGGTGTACACGGATTTGATGTAATTGTGGTCACGTATTTCAATTCACACCATTTAAACGTTTTCTGTGTAGTCAAATTCTTCATGGTCTCCAACGAAGGTCGTGTTCGATACGAATCTTTGGTTCTTTTCGATTCGATTTCTTTCATGGAACTCAGGCAAACCGACATTGAGATTATTGTGGAAATGAACACCGCTATTTGAGTGATAAAGATTTCTCAGCAAATTTTAAGCGTATAAGCCTGATCCTAAACGTAAGTTTTTTCTTTTGTTAACTCACAATAAGGCCTTCGGCGACATTACTCGGGACTTGGGGCGAAATGACTAACGCTCCCAGGAGATAGTTACTACTTCAGGTGAGATGACTTTCGGGCGACATGAGAGGTTTACCCGGTCAGCGGATCACAATTTTGGCGGGAACTATTATAATAAAGGTTGTGCTTCTGGCTGATCGGTTGTTCGGAAGAGAAAAAAATGTCGTCTGCAGCAGCGATTTCTTCTGTGGTCGATGAATCTGCAAGAGACGAACCTGCTCCATTTGATGAAGATGATCCTTTTGATTTGCCACCTCCTTTACCACCGCTTTCTCCTCATCGCGACGAAGACGAAATGAACCAAAATGGCGACGCAGATGGAGATCAGCCGGATGAAGGGGAAGGAGGCAAGAAAGAGTCAAACGCGAAGCGGAAAGTAAAGAGATCGCCGAGGCCGAAGCTAGACGAAATCAGGTAGAAAAAATACACTAAAATTAACAAAGAGAATAGATTGACTCGCCATCAATTTCTTTGCAATTCCGTTAATAGATCAGCCCACCGTGAAATCGCAATTGACCAGGATCGAATTCTCACAGGGCTCTCGGATTATTTCATTTGACCCACGCTCTTGTAAAATGCTCATAATATGTCTTTGATATCTGAAATATTTGACAAGTATCTCAGAATAGAAATACGATACGCCGATAATTAATTGGAGCTAAGGCAATATGAAGACATGGAGCATGAATGAATGTAGTTCAATTTTTTTTTCATTAACCCCTTGTAGTATCCCACTACATATAAAGCAGAAGATTGAAGAACTGATTTTGTATGACATAAAATTGTGAATTTTGCATTGTAGAGCTAAGGAACTTGAAACTTGATTTATTTGATAACCGAATTGTCACAATTTGATTGCCTTTATGTGCTGCAAGTGACCTTTTGAAGAACGCAGTATGCAGAGTATGGCAAAACTCAACAACATTTTACATGTGTAAAGACGAATCTTAGGTGTAACATGTACAGACAGATAAAGAACTTATACACACTAGTGTATATGGCCATGAGTGACAAATACCCCATCCACACTGGCAAAGTTAAACTGTGTTTAACTGAATGAAATCAGAAACAGAAAACTAATACATTTCCATGGGTACTGACAAGGAGAATTTTTTGAACAATCAAAGAGCTTCTCAGATTAACAATCATTTCATTTATTCTCATGATCTTAATGCATGAGCCAGCATACTGAAAGGCAAAACAAGATGCTGGTCACTCTTGCAGTTTAAAGGGTTATTATTTGTTTTTGATTTAATAATTATGGAAATCTTCTAAGTAACCTCTACCAGAGGAAACAAAACATTTCAACCTTTGTGGCTGTTAATTTTGGATTTTTATTGGAGCCTAACAAATATCAATTTTTTCTTCACAGGTTGTGCAGTGACCGTGGTCTTCCAGCTTTAACCTACCTTTGTGATGGAGTCAAGTTCAAAGGGGAAGGTCATGAGGTACACATGATCTGTAAACTTATGATCTGCTAGAGTGGTAGAGTATTGGAGCATTGAGTGCAGAAATGCTAGGATGATTCCTCATAGAAATTTAATTTTTTTTTCTTTGTTCCTTGCTTGTGACAAGATGAATATCAATTTTCTTTGAGAAAAAACTAGTCAGTATAAACTATAAAGTGGGAGGCATTGGCCAAATGGTTTGTGTGTTGGACTTGAGGTCAAGAGGCTTGGGTTTCAGACCTTGCTGAGTCATTATGTTCTGTTCTTAAGTCAAACCCTTTTACTTTCACAGTTCCTCTCTCTGCCCAAGAGAATAAATGGGTATCAGGGAATTGTCAGGGGGTAACCTTGCATGGACTGGCATCCCATCTAGGAGGGAGTAGTGATACTCCCAGTGGCTTCATGCTAAGGAGACTAGAATAAGTTTCAGCTGGATGAGCCACTTGGCTTGAGTACAGACTTCATCTTTTACCTTTAAACTATGAGCAAGTTTATTTTAGTCAACTTAGAGCCCTTGGTTCTTTCAGGCCTCGGATCTGAAGCTACTGTTGCAGCGTTATGAATACTGGGCACATCGCTTGTTTCCCAAGTTTCTCTTTGCAGATGTTGTTGATCAAGTGGAAAAGTTGGGCAGTAAAAAGCTAGTTCAAGTAAGAATTTATAAATATAGTCTCACTTTCCAGGATCAGAAGAAAAGTTCATCTTTATCTTGTCGTTAAATCTTCCCACATTTGAAATGGGAATATGAGGTCACAGGTCAGAGGTTGTGCTGGTATGTAACCTTAATGAATTGGAAATAGCAGCCAACCTTTAATGCAAACCACCCTCCCTCTTACCAAGTAACAATACTTACTGGTAAGTCTGTCTTTCAAATGGTACCAGGGATACTTAGATCATTAAAATTAATCAGAGTGCAAAACTGATACGATAGATTGCAGTACTTTTTTAATCTAGCTATTGAAATGTTCAGTACAAACCAATGGTATGTCTACATGCTTTTTGACTGGTGAGGTTTTCACAACTAGGGTTTTGGTGATCACAGTTATGCATAGTCTCCACACTGTTCTCTGTACAGTACTTGTGGTTCTGACAAGGAGAGTTTGTTTAACAATCAAGAGCTTATTCATCTGAGTTGCTGATTTATCAAAAGGAACATGTTTTGTCATTAACTGTAGAACTGTATCAAGAGAGTCAGGCGAGGTGAACATGACACAATTGATGATGGAGAAAAATCAGATACAGAGGTTGATGCACAAGAGAGCGGTATGAGCATTATTACCTTGTACTAAACACTTTATTCAATATTCCTCTACCAAGGAATTAACATGTTTTGCCCAAGGACTTTTACTCTGATCTCCTTTATGGTTATAGCTCAGTCTTGTCACACAGCTCATACTCTCCTGTGTTGTGTGACAAAGCTAAATATCTGCTTCAGACAAGTCAGAAATTGATTATTCTGGATGATACATAAAACTTTCTAATTATTGTCATGTTTTAATTTGTCAGTGGGAGACAAAGTGTTTGGGTGGTTAGTGCACTGGGCTCTGGGGAGAGAAGTCTGGGTTCGAGACCTGGCGGGGGGGGGGGGGGGGGGTTTAATTATGTTTTGTTCTTCAGTGAAACACTTTACTCTCCCCATGCCTCTCTCCACCCAGGACCCAGGAATATAAATGAATAGCAGTGAACTATCAGGGAAGCCTGTTGAAATGTTAGGGACTGACCTGGGAAGAAGGGGTTGGAAATAGTGATACTCAACTCTGGAAACCAGGACAAGCTTTGGCTGGATGTGCCACTTGGCTTCAGTACAAAGTTTGCCTACCTGACTATAATTTGGATATTAAAATATTCTTTTATTATTAGTAGTATCCAGGGGTGATGGAACACAGTCACAAGTTCCTGCTACTCCTGTTTCAAACAATGTATGTATAGAAGGTCAATTTGTCATCTTTTATCTCCTCCACAAGTCAAACCTTTATGCCCTAACATCAGTTTGCATATTCTCCATAATGTATTCTGTACATTACCCAAAAAGTACATTTTCCGAAGGATGAATTACAACACGTAATTAACATTTTTTTGAAACATTTTCTAATTATTTCAGGTTCAATCATTTGGTGTACAAGTTGAGCCAAGAAACGGGATGGTAAGTTAAGAATTGTTTTTCATTATGACAATTTTCCTCAGCTTTGTTTTTCAGCTGATGCACATTAGCTTAATGCAAACTTCTTATTCATTTTCTGCCTTAAAGGTCATTTTGACTCCTGAACAACAAGAACGGATGCGTTTGAATAGAGAAAGGGCATTGGCAAAACGCAGAGCTGCTCAGGAGAATCAGACTGCTCATGGAAACACTCAAATAAGTAAGTGTTACTCTTGAAGGGATTTCAAATCAAGTTATGAACTACCTTATCACTCACGTGAAAATTACTGAATGCTGATTGGCCCAGACAGAGGGTATTTTTTTCACAGACTGAGGTAATTCTGGAAAAAATTCCAAACCCTCAAAAATAGACAAACAAACAAACAAACAAACAAGAGAAGTCTAGAATCCCAATATTTTCAACTTTTTCTTGATAAGTCACAGTATACCATACTGTTTGTGGACATACCAGTGAATTTTACTACAGTTAGAACGTTCTGGTTCAGGCACTAGAAAGTCGAAATCAAAGGCCGAAGTGGTGAATAAATGACTGAAGATGTATGAAAATCATATATGTGAACTGCGGTTGAAGAAACGAATATGGAAGCGATCCTTGCAGGTATAAATCCCACCTAAGTAGTAGTGAAAATAAGGCCGGAAAAGAATTTAGGCCCATACGGGATTTGAACCCATGACCTCTGCGATGCCGGTGCAGCGCTCTACCAACTTAGCTAACAAACCATCTGTCATTAAGATGATTTCAAAGAAACCCTGGAATTGGTGAACCCACAAAGACAAATACTTTTCGTGAGACAAAGAAAAAATTATAGGTCCTTAGAGGAATCGAACCTCAGACCTTTGGATTCCGCGCTCCGATGCTCTACTACTGAGCCACAGAGACTCTAGGGTGAGCGTGGTATTTTTCAGAACCACCACAGAAAACTAAACTCATAGTGTCCACCTTGAATGTTGATTACATGTTGTTATTCCCTGATAGATGACCAGACAACCGTCATCGAGGAACCCTCGCCATCTAATGAAGTTGTGGAGACTGCCAAAGACGCTGACAGCAGAGCAGGAAATGTTGGAGTGGAGAACGATTCTTCTGCGCAAGCAAATGACATTGAAATGTTTGATAATCAGGTGGACGTAACTGTAGATGTTTCGTTACCTGATGACAGAAGTTTGGAGTCAGCTGATGGCGCAGGAATGGGTTGTGAGAACAAGAATGTCAGAGAGGAAGATATTGAGATGGAAAATGCTGAAACAACAACGAATCTTGAAAATAGCGGCGATATAGCTAAAAATCGAGAAAACTTTCCCACAGCGCAAGATACGAATGTCAGTAAAGGCATTAAAGAGAATGACTTGTCAATCTCTGTCAACGAAGGAGATGCAGATTCAGAGACTACCTTCCATGAAGACGAAACGACCTCCGCTTCACGGGTGGAGGATATCAAGCGAGAAGGGGCACATGAAACACCAGAAACGCGGCCCTCAGAGCAAGGCCCCGCTGAAAACGGGCTTGATGGGGATCAGAACACGGAAATGGAACCGGAATCATAGATTTGAATTTCTAGATGGATATAAACGGAAATCTTCTATTATTTGTTCGTCTTAGAGTAAGAATGTCCTCTGGGTTTGTCGGTGAAGCTCGAAACAGAATAGTATGTAACAGGATACCCGTATTTGAGTAAGCTTTGTTTTTTAAAATACTTGAGTTTTTCTTTTCCCGACTTTAGGTCCTTTTACAGGTATCTATGAACGTTTCGATTTTAAGTCGCTTATTTTGCGCAACAGCGGTTGTTTCTTATATGTTTCCTTCGAAATTTTGCGCGGGAAACTAGTGCGCGGCCGACGTTTGACCGCTCTGTTGCTCAAGACCACGTAACATGCGCATATTCTATTCAGCAATGACCACTGGTGTAGCTACATGTCTCCGCCTTAATGTGCTTCGTGGATACTATTTCTAAAACTAATCGCTGCGATTCACGTTCTTCCCGTGATCGAGTTACGGGGACAAAGTTATGTTGCAGAGATGATGAAAGGCATCGCGTCACATCGCCGGCCGATGTTTCTCGACCTTTTAAGAGCTTTGTTTGAAATTCCCTCGATCACATTTATGCAAGGGATTTCCCCTCCCCTTCTCTAACCTTCCCGCGATAGTATTTTTTACTTGCGCTTATGCCTCCTTTTTGGGTGAGAACCATCAAGTTCGTGAGACCTTCGCATCGTCAACCATGGGGGAAGTTCATTTTTGTTCATTGTAGCTGCGTAGAAAAATCGAAATTTATTAGAAACCTTTAATACCACGCAAATTTCATTTCCGACAATTGTAACGTCTTAGTTGTTTGTACCGCTGTGAAATTGTTAGACAATAATAACCTCATGACTACCAATTAAATTTATGTAATTTTCTTCTACGTCTTGATTCATGCTTGAGCGTTAGTCAGGGTCGTTAATCTTTGCAGGTGTTTACTAAACACCTTTCACCTCAACATCATAGACGTGGGCTTTTCCCATGGAAATTACAAGTAGAATTTGTCTAATATGCGAGTCCTTGCATTCGCAATCATTTCCTTTATTCTCAGTACCTTAATGTTTGATTCAGGGTTGATACTGTTGGAAGAAATTAGATGATGATCTTTCCTAGAGACTTAGGGGTTGAGAGTCGATTCCTACGTAGATTGCCAGGCACAGATTCGATTCACCTTTTAATAAAATCTTTATTGTGTATCGGAATTCTTGAATACTCTTCCACTCTTGTGTTTGATAATAATATTAAATATATATCAGCCCTTAGAAAGCACTTACGGTGATATTGGTCAAATATCCCCCAGTTTAAATTGAAATAAATACAAAACAGAACCCGTTACGACTGACTTAAATTAAGGCCTTAATAAACCACGTACCATTTGCAAACAATAGTGTAACTGGCAGGACATTGAAAGGGTCGAAAAGAATCCGTCAGGGGTTAATGTGAAGAAGTTTTACGACGACGAGAACGATCGGAGATAACAACACCGACAGAAAAAACAAAGATGCCGTAAGGTGACCTGTAATTTTTAGAGCTACTTGAGGAAACTCCAAGTTTTCTGGAGTGAGTAAGGGTGTTCTCAGTTCTTTTACATCATTGGTGGCAGATTTGTTGAAGATTATAAAGAATAGCATAGAATCTTATGGTATTTTTAAAATCTATTTAACCTGATATAAGTACCCCACGTTACAAACGCAAACCGTTAAATTTTGAAAGAAAAAAAAGACTAACTGAGCCGCTGGGTACCATTACCCACTTATTTTCTTATGTAAAAGTATTCTGGCTACTATTTCCCACTTATTTTCTGGTGTCAAAATATTCTCTGTTTCCTCATTTAGGCCCAGTAACTGACACGCTACCTGTCACACATAAGTCACGCTTCTAAGAAACACGCCACGCTGCTAAAGCGCCGTTGTCATAATCACCAAAGACAAACAGTGCGACAAATTCTTCAGCAAGAACAACACAATGGAAAACTGAACAAGATTTTTTTGTGAAATAACCACACTTAAATGACTGTTCTCAAAGATCGTGACTTAACATCGATCGGATCTGAAAGCTCTAAGTTGTAACAATGAAAGTCTTTAGATAAATATCTTCCTTAGAAATAACTAATATCAAAGCAAAAAGCTGGTTTTGTAACCCTGCTGACTATAATACAACTCATTAACTATAATTATAAACTTTTCTGCAACATTCAAAGATTACCTACGCGCCTCACCCTGCGTTTTTCGCATTAATGGTTCACTAATCATTTTAAAAACAACTATTAGTGTTTTAATAAAGCACATTTATATACTATAGGTGACCCAATAACTCGAATCAGATCAGAAATACGGAGTATGAAAAAAAAAAAAAAACAAATGAGAAAATTTTGGACCAAAAATTACTTAACCTTACAAGTTCAATTCAAGTAAAAAACAAAATGGTGGTATTTTATATTCATTATAGAGGAAGATTTTCTTCACCAAACCAAGCAACAGATCTCACAAAATTTTGTACCGCACTTTGACAGAATTCGGAGTTATTGCGAGTAAAATTGTACAGGACCTGAAGGGTAAAATCTTTCCGAGTTGACAGGATTTTGATCTCTACTTGTTTTGAGTTTTTCAATGTAATAAGTTGCGATTAATCTGTACATCTAATTCAGGAAAATTAAATTTTGGTTCAGATTAGCGGGAGATTCGAGTTACCAGGAGTCAATTGAGGTTCAGGTCTTTAAATAGAGCTGAGCACTTTCTCACTATTTTAGTTTTAACCGAAAAATGATTGTAAATCTTCAAAAGGCAAACCATTCCATAAAACACCAGAAAATTCTCGGGGAGGGGAAGGAATGCTCTGTCGCAGAAAATTTAGCCAAATAATGTTACAAGCATTTGTGATAACCTTACTGAGAACGTATATTGTTTATATTGTCAACATGTTTGGAAAAAAATTTAAGGAAAAGATGAGTGACCTCATTTTGTTAGCGATGTTCCTCCATGGAAGGTCCCTGTGGCATCCAATTCTGATCGCCGTACCAGGAACTTATATCACGCGAGTCCTTCCTGTAATATCCGCGCTCTATGAACCACGAATCTTCGCCCTTCTGACGCTCAGTTTCACGTCCTTCTGCACGCCGGGTATACCAAGGTACATTGTTCAACCTCTGAAAGGCACGATCGTGCGCTCGATCGAAAAACCACGACGGATCTAATGGACCTTTGTAAGGCTTGCGCTTCGTATCACAAGGAAACCAGGACTCGTATTTGTCGGTGCTTCGTTGGAAATCTCGATCTTCTGCTCGGCGCTCATACCACGGCTCAGACCGCTGATGGGTGCGACCTTTGGCGCGCTCAAATAACCAATTAGGAGGTGGAACGGACTCAACTGTCTCGGAATCAACGGAATTGCTTACTTTGTCTTCTTGCATGTCGGTATTTCGCCTATTCTTTCTTTTCTTTCCTTTGCTTGACTGAGTGCGATACACTTCGTCGGACAAAATCGGTCCTTGAGGGGATAACTTCTCCTGAGAATTTTTTGGCAGATTAAATCTCTTTTCCAACCACTCTTCAACTGACAACCCAATATCTTTTGGTGGAATTGGGCCTTCGGATGAAGATGTATCTAGGGAAACTTTCCTATGATTCGCCTCTTCGTACGAAAAATCAGACCTTACTTGGCCATCTTCGCCAGAAATAGGACCTTGCGGTAACTTAACATCACGCTTCAAAGTATTCCTATTCCTATCCTTCCACCACCTATTATCACGTGGCCGTTTCGGCTTTTCATCGGTTCGCTTCGGTTTCTTAACGGAACTCTTCGGACCTTGTCGTGACTTCTTCTTTCCAACATCGTAAGTCGATTCTTCAGAAACTATGACGAAGGCCGTCTCTGCGGTTTTGTCCGAATCATCCGAAGTTTTTTCCGCGCGTTTTGGTTTAACATCTCCCTTAAGCAACATTCTCAACATAAGATCCATGTCGAAAGTAAAGTTTGTAAAACCAGCAAGCGCTTTATGCTCAGGTACCACTGCTATTTCTGACTTCTTAACTTCTTCTGGCATCTTGCGTTCTTTTTTATTTCCCTTCTTCTCAGTCTTCGAAAATATTTCTTTTGCCTGGACTCTTCCATTTTCCCAATCGCATCTTTCGGTCGATTTCTCTCTGTCTTTAGTTCTCTTGGCCTTTGCCGAGTTCAAATCACGCATGTTAAGTTCTTTTTCTTTACTATCTCCTGCGTCGTGGTGTGTTCCAGAAGTCTTTCCTTCATTGCTTCCAGCATCAAAATATGGCTTTATCAAACTCCACGGCCAATTGATCGTTTTTCCTGGCTGTTCAAGAGCTTTCTTGGGAACATCACTTAACCACTTTCCAACATCTTCTAACTTTTTCCTAAAAGACACTTCGCCATCAGTCCATGGCCAATGACCCTGTCCTTGTTGGTGTTCAATGGCACTGTTATGAACATCGGACAACCACTTCTGAATACCCTCCAACTGCTTTTTAAAGGACCCCTCGCCATCGCTTCTTTTTCTTTTTTCCTTGGTATTTTTTGGACGTGACGCTTCTTTTTTCACGTTATCAGACCGCATCTTCCATTCTCCTTTGGAAAATTTACTCTTTGCACCTTCTCCCTTTGCCCTCCGTTTTTCTTTATCATATTCAACTTGCTCAGCGATAACAGAGTCATATTCTTTTTTTCGCTTCCTTTTCTTCTCATCCTTTTCCACTTTGATCCTCAGTTTTTCGTTGGCCCGTTTTCCCGTTCGTTTCCTTCCCTCCTCTTTGACCTTCCAAATCTTTTCCTTGCTTTCTAAATTTTTCCTCTTACGGGGCAGCTCTTTGCTCCGTAAGTTTTCTTCCTCCTTAGCCTCAATCTCAACTTCTTTGGGTACCCTTCCATCATTTTCCACGGTCTTTCTTAAATCTTGCCCATTAGTTTTGTCGTCTACAGATTCATTTCTTAGTTCATCTTTATCTTTTAGTTTTTTACTCTCCACTGTACGCCGAGCGTTTTCTTCCTTTTTCCTCCGCTTTTCTTGGAACTTGGCTTGCTCTTTGACAACAGAATCATATTCTTTTTTATGCTGCCTATCAGCTTTTTCTCGTTTCTTCCTCGCCTTTTCGTTTTGTTTCTCCTTCTCCTGTCTTTTTATGTTACGAAGCTCGTTTAACCATTTTTTATACTCTTCTTTTGCCGCTTTCTTCAAGGACTTCAGTTCTTCTTTCTGTTGCCGCAGCTTGTTCTTCTCTTGAACAATTTTGTTCCTAAGGCGCTCCACTTCCTTCTTCTTTTCTGCACTTAAAGTTTTCTCTTTAAGCTTCAATTTTTTCCTCTCTTTGGCCAACAGTTCTTTTACTTTCTCCCTAAGCTCCACTTTCTTTCTCTTCAATTTCTGCTTTTCTCTTTTCAGTGCCACAAAAAAATTGTTCATCTCTGTTCTGTTCCTTCGATGACGTTCTTTTTCGGAAGAAATCCTTTTCTTCTCTCGTTTAAGTGCCTTCCAAGAGCGCCGCAGGTTTTTCTTCTCTTTCTCCAAACGGCGCCTTTCACGTCGCATCTCTGACACCAAGCGGTCAGCCTCCTCAGCACGCAGCTCAGCCTTCTTTTCTTTCTTTTTTAACTCGCGCCGGAGAATCCTCTGTTTGCGAATCTCTTGCCCACGAAGCTGCGTCAAATTTTTCAGCTGCTGCTTCTCTTTGCTGAGGAAGTGTCCATCTGATTGAACAGAAGTTCGGTTTCCCTGTCCTCTCTTCTTCAAGTATCCACTTCGACTGTGACGTTTTCTCTTGACGTTAGAGGCCTCTTCCCTTTTTTTCATAACAGATGCTTCGTATGACTTTACAAGATGAAAACCCGCAACATTTCCTTCCGATTTTCTTGGTAACTTAGTATCTTCTTTAGTTGGCATGCTAGGCGCTTCCTTAGCATAGGATTCGTCGTCGTGAATCCAATTTCCATCACTTGTACTGTCTACGTACGAAATAACTTGGAGGTCTCTTTGCTGCGTTGTTACTGTAGGGGATAAGGTGTTCGCATTTCTTTCTAAATCTATGTTTGAATAATACTCCGGAGTTCCGTGGTCAAGAGGGGAAATTCCGTTAGGAAATAGAGGATTTTCAAAAGGAACACTTATTTTACGGAAATCTTTGCATATTTCTTCAGAGGGGCTATCGCGGCCTTTACTTTCTCCGTCTAAAGACTGCGACTTCTCAGTTTTCTTATATTCAAAATTTTTATCGGTTGTTATCGGATCTCGCACGGATTTTTTGGCTGTTCTATCCAAGAATTTCTCAATAACAGAAGCAGAGTATGACATTACAGAGTGGTCCTCAGGGAGAACACTTAACTCCTTCCTTTCACTGGGATAAGTGCACTTTCCAGTCTTTGACTGACAACTAGCATCCGTTTCTCCCTTGAAATGCGAATCTACTGTCCAACGTTTTCTAAAGTCCGTCCAGACGTTGTCCCACGTATGCTCGTTGGTTCTACCTTGAGACTTAATATCTAGTCCTTTGTAACCAATGGTTCCTACAGAGTCTTCGTGTCCCGGCGTTTCTGTTTCAATTGACAACTTTTGACTTGTATTTACGCTAACGGTTCTGAACCCATTCCTTTTCCAACGGTGAAAATAATCCTTCCAGTACCTGCAATAAACGTAAGACAACTTCAGAATCATTCAGTTACCCTTTGAAGTAGCTTCCTTGTTAGAGCAACACTGCGCAAATATAATTAACCCTTTACACCCTTACATCAGTATGCATATTCCCCATACTGTTTCTACACAATTCCTAAGGTGCTGACAAGGAGAATTTGTTTATCAATCAAGAGAATATTTAGTTAGTGATCATTTCCTTTATTCTCATGACCTTCCTGTGTGATGCAGGGGTTAAATAGTTGGGAGAAATTAGATGCTGGTCACTCTCAGGGGTTAAAGAGTTAAGCTTGTTTTTACTTTGGGTTCTCGCTAGCTCCTTGAAATATGGGCTCTGATTGGCTGCCGTGATCACTTTAGTTTTACGACACTCTCTCGAATTGCGCTCTATTGATACACCTTGTGAAAAGCCCAAAAGTCTGGAGAGCAAAGAAATTTACTTGATGACTTTCTCCTAAAAACCCTGGACAACACTGGACCTTTGTATATAAATGTACTCCTGTCTTGCTTAATACAACTCATTACTAGTCGCTGGTCACAGAGCTGAATAAACACTGAGTAGTTGACATCGACACGCCTTCCCTATTCCTCCAAAGACAACTGAACACAGCTAAGCTGCACTTACGTATCTATCTTGATGCCTCCAGCCACAGCCTTTCTCAGCTTCGAGTTCTCGTTCATACGGCGCCAGAGATCAGCAATTTGTTTTTCCTTTTCGTAGAGCCTCTCCGTTTGTTCGAGCTGTTCTTGTAAAGCCTTACTCCACTCTCTGCTTCCTTTATTAGACTTCTCCTCCTCATACTTCAGCCGCCAGTACCATGACATGACTTTGCTCATGCGCAAACGCTGTTTTACACTTTCGTGCACGCTCATGAGCTTGAAATGTTTCAGTTGGAGCTTTTCGTGAAGTGCTTTCGTGTCAAATAGATCATCTATTTCCTTTTCATTTTCTGACTCTTCATGAGTTTCAAGGCGTTCTTCTAATTTCCACATTTCCAGCTGATCTAGGAAATCAACTGATACTTCATCCAAGGGCTCCATGGGATCGGAGTTTAGTGGAAGAGAGGCTGTCTTGGGCCCAGGTCTCTTGATGCTCCCAGACATCTCCAAGGCTCGGTTGCTGATAAAAACACTCAACCCTAAGCAATAAGTGGAGATTGAATATGAACCTTTATAAATTTATGAAAACAATATGTATCCTTCCATCAGCTAAATCTTTTTTTTTTTTTATTTTGGTTGTGGTAATGTTTTAAAGCTGTCTCACAGGTACAACCAAAAGTGAAACATTTTATCTCATAACACCTAATCAAGCAGTCAGATAGCTGATATACATACATATATTAAGTGTAAAACAGTGCTCAATACATAGGAGTGATCTCACTCTCTCTATCACAGCTCAGAATTTTTCAAAACATTATCTTAGCCATGGGTGGAACCTCAAATCAAGAGACTCTTCATAAATTTGAAAACATTAGCCATTTTCCTAGTTTATATTTCATTAATGCCAAACTTGTTTCCCACCTGAAATATTAAAGAGTCATCTTTCATTCTTTACAACCTACCATCATTACACACATTTTCCTTACTGTTCTCTATACATTTGATCAGCTGCTTACAAGGAGAATTTGTTTATTGATCAAGAGCTTCTTTGGCTGGTGATAACTTCCTTTATTCGTGTGACCTTAATTTTTGATATTAGAAGAAGGAATAAGATGCTCCTAACTCTTAGGATAAAAGGGTTTACCAAAAAATTTGTTTCCATTAAAAAAAGGAATCCTCCAAACAAAACCCTTGCAAAATTATCATTCTCTGAAATACATTCATTACAGTAGTTAAAGAGCCATTATCATTTAATAGCTTGCCTTACCATAGCCAATACTGAATCCCAGAGCAGTTGTTACACCCAGAACTACAAACAAGGTTGGAATATCAACATGGAAGATATTGAAATTGTCACTTCCTTCTGTCACAGTATGATCTTCCATTGGTTCATCATCCTCATCTCTTCCTTTGTCCTCATCAATGAGTTCAGACACTTTTGTTAAATCAGAACTGTCATTTTCAACCTCATTGTCTTCATCCAAATCACTAGGATTAAATAAATCACTATCAAATGAGAAAATGCTGCTTGTGGACACAACCATTTCATCATGTGGTTCATTTTCATGACTAAGGTCTTCATAGTCTTCATTTTCATCTTGTTCAGGGATTGTCTCAATGGCATTATCTTCGTCAGAACTGTTTGAATCATTACCAAAGGAGAAAGAACCACTCTCCGAGAGCAGAGGAAGTTCTTGCCAAACACAGCAATTACTGTCTGTTGATTTAGTGAGGGAATGTACACTTCCTGCATGATCAATGTCCAATTCAGAGGGCAACTGATCATCATTGCCTTCCACAGAAGAAACATCCTGGTCGACACAGTAGTGATTTGAAATGATCATAATACCATCATCTGCAGCACACTGGCAAGAGCTTTGTTGAACTGTCGAAAGCTCATCTCCTGTCCCAGATTCTTGACCAAGATGTAATTCATTCTGGGTTTTGGTTTTTGTTGCAAGATCAGAGTCCAGGTTCTTCTCTTCAACTGGTGGTTGATGACACTGAAATCCACTGAGGACCTCAAACTCTGCCTCTCCTTCACTGTCATCTGTAGCACTGGGTGACTCAAATGTGGAAACTAACCCATCAGTATTTGAAGGTGACTTGGAGTAGGATACAGAGTTCTTCCTTGGCTGAAAAAAACAAAATCTAGCTTTGAAATTTTGTTTCCTAGAATTTCATTTTTCTGCACACTAGTATAAGTTTCTTAACCCTTTAACTCCCATGATCTGATTGTTAATTCTCTCCTCTAGCTGCTACAAATTTCCTCGTAAATTGGTTAGGAGAATTTGGTGTTCAATCAAGACAATATCTTGTACCTGATAAGTTTGAGTAATCTCACTACTTGTTTGCTGGATAATGAATGGATATTATAGGAAGAAGTTACATGGTAATCACTTCTGGGAGTTAAAGGGTTAATTCAATAAATAAATTTTAAAAGACATTAGCCAAATTTAATAAGATAATACACAGATGAATAACAAATTCAATTTAAAAAAAGAAAGAAATAGGCTGAATTAAGCCGTTTTTTTATGGTTTCTTTCAAGTACTAAACATTTCAACAAAGGAAACCAAATAAAACTTTTAAAGCAAGGAAATATAAAAACAAAGAATGCTCTTCATTCACAGCTCCCTAAAAAAACTAAGATTTAACCCTTTAACTCCCAGATCAAATTTATTATTCTCCTTCCTGTCTTATCATACAATTCTTATAATGTTAGTTTGGAGAATTTAGTATTGGATCAACTAATTATACACAAATTGATATTTTTCTTTATTCTTATCAGCTATCTAGTCGATATTGTATTGATATTGTAAGGAGAAATTTTGTCCTGGTCACTCATGGGAGTTAAAGGGTTAAAAGAAACAAATTGCTTGGCCAGCAATAATTTCTTCAAACAGAATCAGCACCAAATGCTATTGGATCCATACAATTACTGTATTTATGACAGTAATTGTTATAAATATTGTTATTTCTATCAGGTATTGCAGTAATTTTGGAATTTAAAGTAAACATTTTTAAGATCATTATTAAAAATAAAGTCAAAAAACTTCTCTGCCTAAGTAGGCATGGCTAGTAACTTAAAATGATTTCAAGAACTTAGGTGGAGGCAATTGCTTAGCATTGAAACACATTTCTCAGTTTTTTTCAATATGCTTGAAACAATCTCTGGTAGCTTGAAAATCAATGACTCCTTATAGCAATCAATTAAAGTAAACATTCTATTTTTCTTTCTTCTTTCTTCTTTCTCTGCACCTACAAATTTCGTGGCCAAATAAATCTGAAATTAAGATGATCATCTAATGATGAATTCAACATTAATTTTATTTACATAAATTGAGTCAAAATTATAGAAATTCTACTTATCCAAAGTGAATTTTCAACATAAGAATCTGTATCACTAAAAATTTTCTAACTTAAGATCAAATCAGCCAAATAGTGAGAAGGCAACATTATGAAGCTGACAATTCCCTTGATATTTCTATTAAAATTAAAATCACTCCAATTTAATGAAGAACTTTGACCTTGACAAAAAAATTATTTAACAAAAGTTACAGTTTGCTCGGCAACATAATTTTTCTCCCTGTGCGGACTGCTGAATGTAACAACAGCAATGGGCTGAGAAAAGGAGGTAGAGAGTACAACAAATTTGTTATCATTTTTACGTTTAATAATAAACACCCGGCTTATGTAATCACAGGTGTAAAACGAACGTGGTTATCACGTGGTTATTGTTGACAGGAGAAAAGATAAATACGACAAGTCCAAAATGCAAATTTATGGAGACTTGGGGACGTTTTGTAAACAAACAGCCAAAATAATAGTACGCTTGTCTAACTAGCAGTGTTGCTAATGCACGGGGGAATTTTTTAATACCCGATATTGTGCTGCGATTCACCTAAATTAATGCAGGTTTCGAACATCCTGAATTTACACTCCAAATGGCGGAAAATCCCGGCGCCAAAATTTTGGGCGGTTGAAGCATTTGCATTTAGAATATACCCCACCTAGATTAGACGATTTCCACAAATTTACCTAAGTAGAAGGACTAGTTAAACTGAAGACATATTCGTTTTTAAGCACGAGAATGTGGAAAACCAGAACATTTCTTTCGCTGAAAACGACAAGAAACTGAAGATGCACTTTACCTCGATGTCAACTTTTCCATCCTTATCGACAAAAGTCCACTCGTTTTCAAAATCGTCTGACATTTTGGAAGCCATGACTCCCCCAGAAAATTAATCACATAATGAAAAGACGACTTAAACAAGAGATTTCTCTAAACGCCGCTACTTACTAGCACACGATTCTGAGATATTTTCTATCAACAGTCGAATGTTTTGGTTTTTGCTCAACTAAGCGTTTCATGTTGTCAATCCGGGATAGTGGTCATGTGATAGTAACTAGCCAATTACAGCATCTACATTTGAATATTTTTTGCTCCTGTGAAGCTAACCAATCAAATAAAAGCTGGATGTAAATAAAGTTTACGTTCTTGTAAGTTTGTGGTAAAAGTGATGCAATTTTTGTCATTTGGAACAATTCCTACGTGCAGAAAAGTATAACTGCCACGTATACTTCAAATCGCTTCATCTGAAGGATTAAATGTCAATAATTTCTCAAATAACTCACTCTTCGGCACTTTTACTTTAAAAGTGTACACAGGCAGAGCGGTTTCGCTTGCGGGAAGAGCGTTAGAATTTGCATATAGGAAGGGAAAAAACGCTGGAAAGTTGCCATTTTTGCAACTGAACAGTTTTCAAAATATGCCAAGAAACTGAAGGTGTCATAGCATATGTTTTTAAGCTGAAATTTTTCAGCTGTTTAAGTTGGCGTTTTAAACATAGTCTCATAGACATACTATTTCTCGATATGGACAAAAGATTGGCTGAGATAGAGAAAGTTGTGAAAAGAAGAGTGAAAATTTGACACTAAGAAAAGAAAACGAAATAAAGTTAAAAGCCGTTTCGATATATTTTTGAAAACAGTTCATTCTCATGCATAGGATACCCTGAGAACACTCTTGAGGTGAATTCTAGGTAGAGAAAGTCAGTCTGCTTCAGTTTTTTTTTTTTTTTGCCGAGCAAACAATGCAAAATATTAGCTTGGTAAATAGGAGTATTGAAGCACTACAAGAATTAATCTTATAATTTTCTTCAATAGCAATGTCTTGCTTTTCTACCTAGCTCACCCAAGGTCATGGTTAAGAAAAAACCCTTTTTAGGTGTGTTCCCTTACTATACATTACTTGAAAGAACATCACCACAGCTACCTCTTGTAAATAAATATGTGTATTGTAAAATTTCTCCCTTTGATTTCCATGTACATAATTATCCAATCAAAATTCTTTACATTCACTAAGTGACATCAAGTTGCTAAAATATCGTGTTTTTATCTGCCTACTTTTATTTAAAATACAAATTATACAAGGTAATTAACATTGCAGTTCACTTTTGATAACAAGTGTTGATCACAAGAGTATCTGATTTAAGTACAAATATCAGCTAATACAGAGTGAGATAGCTGGTGGTCGTGAATTACATCGCTTAAAAAATCAACACAAAAATTAAAATCCCTTGGAGCAAGAACCATTACAAAAGTTTGTTTGGCCATACTTCTAAGTTCCAAGGCATTAATGCATGCATTTTTGGCTCCTCCTGAACCCCAGGGAACCCACTAGGACATTGAGAAGGAAAAGGACTTCAAAGAACATCTGATGTGTAACCACAATTTGTCAGAACGATGACAAAGGGCCTAAGCTTGAAACATCAGCTTTGAAACTCTTTATGGTGGCTAATTTGCACTATCAACTCCTTGATAAGACTAAATTACCCTGTTACACTCTCCCACCAATGCAGCACCACAGTTTCTTTAGAAACTTACCCTCTTTATTCAATTGTTTTGAGAATGGTCTAGTTTAACCAGCAACATATTCTCTTTGAGGTCATTTTTCTCAGTTCCTACTCAATTAATTCTATCAAGATGGCCACTGCAGTTCTTTTCACTCTACATAACTTTTGCTGGTCTTCACTTGTTAGCTAGAAATGGGTCGCAGGCATTGGGAGAAATTTTCTGTAGATTTCATGCTCAAAAGATGGCAAAAAATATATTTTTATAAATTCTGTACACAAAAAGTTCACACTCAGGGATTGGACCACATTTGCAATTCAGACTTAGGTTGTTCTGCTTCTGAGAAATGATTGCAAAAAATGTAGGGGAATCTCTTTGATGAGCAAACTTGAACATTAGCAAAAATCTGAAAGATCTAATTAGACTAGTTTAAACAATGCCTTTTAAAAATTTGATCACTGATTAATGTTTAATTTTTACAACTACCAATAAATGTATTAGAATTATGTATCATGTAGGAATCAATCACATCATTCAAATTCAGTTTTTTCCTCAAGCTTCTGTTTGCTACCCAAAAAAGGAAGGCAAAAAAGTGAAAATTCAAAAAAAAAAAAAATTATGACCAATTTTTCCAAGTTTCATTTCCTACAGGATACGAATTGTAAGCCATTCCCCAAAAATTTCACTCCATCAAGGGTTTGCCCCATATGATATTTACCCCTAAAGCACAGTCTATACAGTATTCCACCCCAGCAGGACCGAGTGCATTTAACTTCCTCAGACAGAGTCATACTAATACTTATATTGCCATCACTGTGCAATTAAGCTTGATTCCACCTTGATTTTCACCTTATGAGGCTTGCGATCGCAGTATTCAGCTTCACGATGTTATTTTCGGGATAGAAGTCACCAGCAGCCCACCTTAATTCATATCAGGTACTGGTAAATTCCTGGAGACATCACATTGCACATTTCATTTCAGCGAGCGACATAAGAGAGGTTAATTACTTTTCAGATGCTTTTTCTTCCCTTGCTTTTTCTTTTGCAGAATTCTCACTTGGACGATCTTTCTTTTGGGCCGACGTTGTACTCTTTGCCTCAACTGCAGCTTGAATGGTGGCGCTATCCTCCTTCTTTGTACCATGTTCACTCACGTATCTCTCGAGCAACGGTTTGTAGATATATACACCACTTGTAACTCCGACTAAAGTCACTATAAATAACTGATGTAAAGGCATTCTTCCGATGCTTCTAATGAAGGAAAGTACCATTTTAGGACCAGATCGTTACGGTCTATCAAATATCATCAGGCGTTACTCGTTAGCGATAGAGTTGAGACTAGGCTCCACACTATAGAAGCGCCTTGTTGATTTTGATACCGAAGGTGAAAATGGAGGTCGAAGAAGTTGGAAGACCTGAGCTCAAAAGAAGAAAACAGGCTCAGATGGATAAGGAATCAGAGCAGCCATCTTCTATCTACCAGGGAGAAATCACTATGGTATCTCCAAATGTTATTTACCCGTCAAAAAGTTGGCTGTTTCCGGCATTACTCCTCTTTAGGGTCATCAATGCTGTGATGATCCAAACATTTTTCGTCCCGGATGAATTTTGGCAAGGACCCGAAGTAGCCCATAGAGTTGCATTTGGATATGGATATTTGACGTGGGAATGGAAAGAGGGTCTTAGAGGCTGGACTTATCCTTTGATCTTTGCAACAAGCTACCAGTGCTTAGCCCTATTTGGGATTGACACCGCCAAGTTCCTTGTTGTCATTCCCAGGGTGTTGCAGGCATGTTTTGCGTCGTGTGGCGACTTATTTTTGTACAAGTTAGCAGCAAAGAGGTTCGATGTACAAACCGCTCGATGGACACTTATCTGCTACTTGATCTCGTGGTTTACACTTTACTGTGTGACTAGGACGCTGACAAATTCCCTAGAAACCGTGTTGACAACAGTAGCACTTTATTACTGGCCTTGCGGCAGCAAAAAAGATAGCTTTAAACAAGTGTTCAAAGCTCTCTGTATTGCAGCGTTTTCTTGTACTATCAGACCAACAGCTGCAGTCATGTGGATTCCATTGTGTGCTTTTTATTTATTTTCATCACCAAACAAATTATCATTTATTATTAACTGTATTTTTCCCATTGGATGTCTGGCTATTTTATGGTCCCTCATTGTGAACAGTTGGTGTCATGGCACATGGACACTGGTGGAACTCAACTTCATCAAATTTAATGTTATTAATGATATGGGAACATTTTATGGAAGTCATCCATGGCACTGGTAGGTAAAATTTGGACTCACTTCTCTAGCTTGGAGCAGTTCTTTCCTTGAATAAAGGAAAGGGAGCTCTTTTTGTAGGGTACAATATGTAAGTTGTTCTTCATAAATTATGCTTCTTCCTTGGCTAATACCTACATATTTCACAGGTATTTCACCCAAGGATTTCCTGCTGTGATGTTTACACACTTGATTCCATTTGTTGGTGGTGTTTACAAATCTTCCCAAAGGCAGCAAACCTTGACTTTTCTAATCTTGTGGAGCATCGTTGTCTACAGGTTTGTTGCAAATGGAAAGAGAACCCTAAATCTTTCTTTTTTAAATAAGAGCAAAAACTTTTGTGATAATATTTTGTCAACCTCTGAACACCTGGCGATGAAATATTGGGGGTGTTTGGTACAGACTGTTCTGAGTGAAAAGTGTACCATCCTGATTTCCTGCAGCATTTGAATTATTAGTCAGTAGGATCATTTGTATAGTTAAATACCAGATTATAATAAAAACTATTGTTTTCCTCTTTTTTCCAGTTTCTTGGGACACAAGGAGTTTAGGTTCATTTTTCCAGTGGTCCCCTTAGCCATGTGCTACTGTGGTTTCTTTCTAAACTTCCTTTCTGGGTATCAGTGTGAGAAAAAGGATCATGCATTTAGTAGTGGTTTTTCAAGGAAGATGAAATCTGGTTGGAAAGCAAAGATAATGGTACTATTTCTAGCGCTAACAAACATTCCATTGGCTATATACACTAGCACTGTTCACCAAAAGGGAACTACTGATGTCATGGAGTACATTCAAATTGAAAGCTCTAAACTGAGAAGTGTTAATGACATGTCTGTATTATTTCTGATGCCATGTCACTCAACACCATTTTATAGGTACAGTACTGTTTTTAATTTTGATGGTTGCTCCTGTGAAACTGTTTTCAGCTTTTTTTGTACATGTATTTGCTTTCCTTTTCTTTTGTATCTAACTACCCCATTCCAAGCTTTAGTTCAAGGAAGATGACTGAAAAATAGGAAGTTCAAAAAATTTTTTTTGCATGCAAACAAGATAGGATCCACTAGGTTACAAACTTCATTGTTTTTCTCATTTACCTCCTTGTAATTCACTCTTCTCCATGAATTGAAAGCCTAACACAAGAAACAGATTTGACCCATGACAGTAGTTACAAGTTACTGAGAATTACTGTTCAAACTAGGTACAACATTATAAAAGTTTTCATGACTTCTAAAAGGAATTTGATCTTGTTGGAAAGGTCACATAAAGGCAAGATGTCGAATCTTGATGTTAAGGTAATTTACCTTGTAGGGGACAACCTTGTCCTATTGTGAATTTACCTGCCTTCAGCAAATTGTTAAATAAATAAACTTGCGAGAAAATACACAGTTTCTGAGCACCAGAATGCAAAGAGAACATAGTAACACTCATAAGGAGTAGATTGAATCTAACTGAATCAGAAGTTTATGTCCTACTTCATCTTTGGTTGTGGATGAATATAAACCTAATAACTCATTAAATAACAGGGGTTTTTTTATAGTTTTGTACACAGAAACATAAGCATGAGGATATTAGAATGTCCCCCAAGTGATGAGGCAGGGTACATTGATGAAGCTGATCTGTTTTACAGAAATCCCACAATATGGCTATCAGAAAAGTATGGACTCTCTTCAGGTCATCAGGATCAGCTTCAATTTCCTACACACATTGTCCTGTACAATGTGCTTTTACCTGTTAGTTGATCTTTCTTCACCATACTTGTATCATTCTCTTAGTCTTACAATTTTAAATGAAACAAGTCTAAATTTATCTTGGATGAAAATCAGGTAAGAAAATGATTCTTACAGGTGAGCTGCAATTCGCAATTTTAGTAGTTGCAGAAAAAAAGCCTGGAAAGATTCAAGTTTTGATGAGATTCAAACCATGCCTCCCAGATTCTAGTTTAGCACTACTGCCAACTGAGCTACAAGACTTCTTGTTGGGTGTCATTATCTATTCTCCCCAACCCTTGTTGATTTGTAGTCTTGTAAAAATTCCCAATCATCGGTAAACAATTACTTTTTGTTCCACCATACAGTAAATTACCACCAGCGGCAGTAATACTGCCAACCAAAAACTCCCTTTAACATGTAGGAGTGACTCTCATTTAAATTCTCCCTATATTATCACCCCTGAATCACACATTAATGTGATGAGAATAATTGAAATGATCACCAATTAAAGAAGCACTTGATTGTCAAACAAATTCTCCTTGTCAGCACCTTAAGAAATGTATAGAGAACAGGATGGAGAATATAAGTACTGATATTAAGGTGTAAAGGTTTAATTTAGCTTTTAGTGTGCCAGTAACCATTGTTCACTTTTTGTACCTCCTTTTTCCATAATTTTGTTGTTGTTTTGTTTTTACTTGTTACAGACTCTTTGATTTTTTCATTCATAATTTAGTGTTTTTCCTCATAGGATGTAACGAACTGGTTGGGAAATTTTCATTTCAAAGAGGTAACATTGTTTGACAACCACACTTTTTTATTGTAATCTTAAGTCTTAGATACTTGTAGTAATAATCAGTGGTTATATATTTTAGGGTTTTGCCTTGATCAACATTCTAAAATTTATACTTTATTGCCTGGTGATGTTAAACTGCCTCCCTCACTTTAAATGATTTGAGGTTTCAATCAATCAAATTATTGCATCAATTTGGATTTTTTTTCAATCTCCCACCACTGCCATTAAATAAGAGATGGCAGCCATTTTTTTTTGGTAGGAAAATATTGAGCATTAGCTCGCCAAAATTACACCTACTTTGCAGGCTAACCATTCACAAGAACATATGTTCTGTATGATTGTTTAATCTTAAGCAAGGGTTATAATGATAAACTTTGAAAGCCGCATTTTAACCAGTGAAATTTGTTTTGGTTTTTTCTGTTGCAGTGTGCAAGATTCTTTCACACCCATTTCCCAGAGGGTCGCATTGGATCTGAAGTATTGGTGTACTGCCATCAGAACACATAGCTAACATCATATCAAATGAAAACTTTTTGAATTTAGTGCTTTGTATTGTGTGCTCTCCTCTTGTTTGGGTTTTTTTTTTCTTTACATAATGAACATAAAAAAGAATGAGTTGAGGGGACAGCTGTAAACAGGCCACAAGTTAAAGAGTTTTGTATTTTTGTGCTCCATGTGCAGGTAACTAGAAAAAAATAAAATATCCAGCCATTTTAAAGATATATTGTCTCCAAACCCTCTGAAGTTTTAGCAATGAGATGTTAACACTTTAACTGTCTCAATTTTTGTTCTGAACAAAAGTAGTTGGCAAAATCACTGACCCTTTGAACTTCTAGGCCTGATCTTTTACTTGAGGCCAAAGAGGACAACAGTATGGAGTACAGGGGAATTTTTTTTCTTTTTCAGGTGAGCCAAGGCAAACATTAGGCAGGAAAAAGATGGGGTTTCTCACTTTTTTCATTCCCCTTACACTTGACTCCATTCATTTCAATGATATAAAACAATTAAAGCTTGTCCTGCAGCCAGGAGAACAATTTATGCTTTGCATCAAGCTGGTATTGAATGAGCTTCAGTTTGAAATCCTCTTGGGGCCTGGGAGGTTCTTTTGCACACCCCATGTTAAATCTATTAATTAGCCAATTTTCATATCTAATACACCAATGATCAGAGGCTTCTTGACGACAGAAACTTATTTAATTTGTATTAAACTAATCATTACATATCACGAAAATCTTACTTAAAGTAAAATTAAAAGCGGCATGTTTTTCCATGATTGAAACACATGAAAATTTTGAGGCAAGAACATTCTAACAAGGTCAAACATTTTACCACCAATAAGGTAACTTGAGAGCAAGCATGCAAAGACAGCTATCTAAGACTTCCACAGTAAAAAAAATCGCATTTATATGTACAAAATATAACTAACAGGCCCACAATAAGTCCTGGAGAGGCAGACATTGACAGCATGTTAAATCTGAAGCAGCCCCTTGATGATTTTGCAAGCGCTTGATCGTATTGTTCATGCACCCATTTAAAATGCCTCTGGCAGAGTGGACAAGAATATGATCCCTGTTTTTATCATTACATTTCAAATCCAACCTAAATTCATTTCATAAATGTCTGTACAATATGTTTCCTGAGCAAGGCTTTTTACTTCACTTTCTTCCTGAATAAGAGTATATGTGGCTCTGTAGAAAAATTGTAGAATATGGGTTACAACTTTTAACCGTATTCTTCGCAATTAACAGCTTCTTATACGATAAAAGTTATTTAGATTTACAACCAAGTTACCTATTTTAAATTTGTAAATTTGCCTTGGTGAGGGCATGGGATCATTTTGGAGCTTAAGTGTGTTGTTGATTGTTCTCTTAAATTTGTATTTGGCTTGTGCCTACAAAGTTTGTCACACAGTTCAACAAGAACATAGCCAAAACGGTAACAATGGCGGAGAGATTTCTATTTCATTCCACGCATTTACTAGGTACAACTATTCTTAAAACAGGTAGATTTGAAACGTAATCAGAGACAAGTCACAGACAATAAGCAGTCTTACTCTGTTTCTCATTTCTGAAACCGTTACACGTTGTTTTGAAGCTGTTTACCTGGTCCGTGTCTCAAGTAATGTACCCATCCTTGTGATTGCTGAACCCCCAAATTTCGCCACTCTTGTTCTGTCATAAGCCTCTGAGGAACTTTCTTAGCGATGTCTTTTGGTAAGATAACATGTCTTGTAGGTACAAAAAATAGAACACGCTATTAGGAAGAAGCTGTTACACTATTTGTAAGTTTGACCAAGCAGCTGTTATCACTTCTTCGCGTTTCGAAATCAAGGAAGCAAACATTACTAATAACTACTCTGGATTTTCAAGTCTTACCTAAATTCGTATTCACCTGCGTCATCGGCGTATCTTGGGGAATAATAAATATCTCTCACAGACATTCTGCGCGAAATTACTAGCGGCAAACGTTAAGAAACGAAGAAGATGTAGTGAAAATCGGTTACAACCGAGAGTCGGTAACTGTCTGATTGAATTGAAAAATTATGAACGTGTACTTTCGTTGTGATTGGCCGAAAGTAAAATGATTGCACAATTTGATTGGTTCATGATTTTCTAGCCCAGTCTTCCGTTGTTTGTAACGCAAGGCATGGCGTGACAAATGAACGTCTCGAATGACTTTGTTCATGAAGTCTCGTCTTCTGTCTTCTGATTTTCTGTTTCTAAGGGACGTCAGCCAGGGGCTTGAGAAAAGTCAGCAGTTTCAGTGACAGTACCCATCAAATAGTGGTGGTTGTTGTATAGGAAATTTGTTTTGCAAGAGATGTCTTGGATTTTGATGTGCTTGTGGTGCAAATATTTTTACGTTGGACAGTTCCAATGTTTTCGTTTTTTTTTTAATTTCAGACTCAAAGTTTATTGCTATAACTCTGGTTAAAATGAGAAACATGATTACGGTATTTTGAAGGGGAAGCAAGACATTGCAGACACAGAAAGAACGTTGCTGGGTTTTCAGGTTTTTGTGAGTTAGGAAGGTTCACTAGAGTCAGGCTCAAAGCAAACCTTGAGGAAGTGCAGATTGGCAATCCAAAATCATGTCCAGGGTTTATTTTTGCCCTGATTTATGTGATTCAACCCTGGCTCATAAGAAGGGGCCATTGATTTTTTAGAGAGTAATGTGTTAAAAACTCGATGGACAATGAGTTGCTTTGGGGCCAAAAAGACATTTCCACAACATGCAGTTCAAAGAGATACAAACTTCATTTATCCCATTAAACATATCTTGGACGGCCTTTCGCTTGTGAAAAAGCAAGGTATGCTTAACTCTCGACAACTTTTTAATAAACAAATTTCCATTTGCTATTTCTATTAATGCAGCAAATTAAGCAAACAGTACATTTTATGTAAGAAAGCTCAAAAGTGCAGTCAAATAAATAATTTGAATTAATTGATGAATAAATTATGTTGTACATTATGAAGTTCCTTGAGTTCATTTATCTGAACTATGAATCAATGAAACACAAATAATTACATTTGTACAATCAAACAATTTAAATGAACTCTGGAAAATTTACATCATAAACTTAATATCATTAATATTGTTATTCATTCCATTGACAGTTACTACAATGGCATTCTTGTGTTCTAATTCTTGTGCAGATCCGTCCTTTCTCTTCTAAATAACAAAATGTGAGGCTCTGAAAAGACACAGTCAATCATAAGTAGAATCTTGGATGTACCCAGTTCCCCAGCCCCTCAAAGCTTCAAAAGACCTGTATAGTACTAATGACCTGTTTAAACTGGTCCCAAAAACTTGATAATGAAGAAAAAAAATGATCATTGCAGGTGCAGTGCAATTAAGTAATAGAAGAAATGAAGCCTGCCAAATTTCATTAAAAAATTGTAATGAAAGTTGATGATCTTAAGCATTGCAAAAAATTCTTTCAATCCCAGCAAAATAGAGGTTTTTTCAACACACACTTGACCACATGAAGTACGTCTTTCCTGTAGATTTAACAATTTAGTGCTAAATATGGAAAATATTCATACAGCAAGGAGAAATAGTATACATTCAACTCATTCCATCTAACTCTTAAAACTAATAGTGCAAAATATTCTCGTATTATTGGAGGATTGTGTTTCCGAGGGTCAAACACATACCCACAACCATGGAAAAGACAGTTTCTCTCCCTTTCTGTCTAATGTTTTTTTCAAAAAATTTCCATATATTTGCTTGCAATTAATTCAGCTGAAGAACTTTCTTTTCACTTCTGTTAAGAGACGTTTAATTGCATAGAGTCTACTACTCTTGAGGGGGAAGCGGATGAGAGAATATACTCTTTGTGGTCAAAAATTACGAACAGAGCTCTCCTTGCTAATTTTTCAAGTTTAAAGAAAATTCAGAGAGGATGAACGTCACACTTTGCAAGTGAATGCTGACCAGACCAGACTGTATATACGTTTCTGAGAGGCTCTGTAAACTTTTATGAGCCACAAATTAAGACAGTGCAGTACGTAACAAAATCTAAAACTCACCAGGGTCATGTTTCATGTAATGTTCCCAACCCTGAGATTGTTGAACACCAAGACTTCGCCATTCAGTTTCTGACATAAGATGCCGTTTTGGGACAAGCTTAGCTATTTCCTTCGGCAACAACACATGTCTAGAAAAGCAGGCACCAAATGATCAACACCAGTTGGTCCTAACGAAAAAACTTACATTTTCACGGGGAGACGCGTAAAAGGAAACGTCGCCATTTTTTTTTTTTTTTTTTAATGAACCTTCGCCTAAAATGATCTGTTCTTACAACACAAGACTTTAAACGACAGTTATATATTCAGATATTTTCCCAAATGAAACAAACTGGACAACTTACAGCAGTTAGAGAGTATTAGTTGGTGCCTCTTCCAAGTCAAAATTGTAACAACGACAATTGGAGAGAAGACTAATTCGTTTGAAACAGGAGCAAGTAAGAAGTAAAATTTGCCAAGATGTATTAGACTGTGGTGGTTTTCGCTTCAAAACCAGCTTACGAACCATCTAGAATGAAGAGATAAAAGGTAGCGAGTTTTTAGTGTCTTTACCTGTACTCGAATACGTCGTCGTAGTATTTCTCTGAGTAATAAATTTGCTTCACTGACATTTCGACGACCTCTGACGACCCAAACCAACTTCTTCCCGGTAAATGTCACATTAGGAATATTTGTCTCGACTTTTAAGATTGGCGCGCTGCTTTCTGATTGGCTATTCGTGTAGATTGAGTTCCCAGACTGCTTTACCAAATTCAAGATGGCGGACGTGTACGTGGCCTTATGCGATTGCAAACATTTCCCGATTATGCTCCCTTGGTAACTAGTTGTATGGGGAAATTATGTGGAAAGTGATAGCCCGATAAAAATTCTTACACACTGGAAAAAATGGAACCTGAAGAAGCGAGGGAACGTGTGCTACAAAGACTTGAATCTGACCTCACATCCGCTGACCTGCAGTGGAGTTTGTTTATTTCAGCTCTGGAAAGTTATAGACATGATAGCATATTAAGACCATTTCCTTCTGCATATGTGGTTGGTGATGGTAATAAGAATTTTCAAGGGCTGGTGAGTGTCGGTCACCTAAAAATCTGAGTTCAGCTGTACTTTACATTTTAGAGCTGGACATTCCGTTTTCCCCTAATTCCCTCTCCACTCCTCCTCTTCTCACTTCCCCTCTTCCTACATCCATTTTTGCTTTCAGCACCTTTGACGACTGTATCGGATGGTTTAAAAAACTTTAAGGCCTCTTTGAAAAAATTGTGGCCATCTTTTAACACATACACCCAAAAGCTCTTTGGCAAAGGTGCCTACCCACTTGTTAATTGTGGTACTTCATTGTAATGGACAGCACCACTAAAATTGGTCTTCACAGGTTCAAGTTTGCAGTACAGTTCCTGCATTTGACAAGCTATTGACAGAAACCAGTGAGAAGGTATATGCTCAAGAAACTTGGGATATCTTGGACTGGGCACTGGATAGAACCTTTGCACTGAGATCTGTTGAGAAATCTGTGGTATGTTTTTCAATAAAAAATTGCCTGATTATGGATCCTTCTGTCCTTTTTGCCTTATGATAATTGTAAAATTGCACTCCATGTACCTGAAAGAAGTCAGATTTTGAGACTAAAATATTACATAATTTTATTATAGATTAATAACATTCCAATAACAGCCTGGGCAATATTATGTTGGTGAAATGATCAACTTAGCTGTTACTTTTGCTGGTGCTACCAGGACTCTTATATAAAGCACAGTCGGTGAAAGAAATTGTCAAACCAGCACAGCAAATCTCTCACCTGTTGAATTTGCAGAATTTTAGGCAATTGAAGTACCACAACTAGTGAATGTTACTGGTGTCTGCCTGAAAAAGTAAACCCTGTGTTACATAAGTTAGTATCTTATAATTTCCGTGACAATTATTTTTGCTTTTATTAATGCCAACAGTTCTTGGAGATTGAGAAAAAAACTGGTCAAGCAAGTTACTGCTCCACCACACCTGACTTCATTTTCGAAGTTGTTTACAGTGAGACAAATACTCTCAGTGCAATGTTTGATGACATGTCACAGACTTGTGATGTTTGGTATGCTTACCATGGAAGTAGAGTGGACAATTTTCATTCTATTTTGAATAATGGATTACATGCACATCTTAACAAAGTGAGTCTTGTCAGCTGTTTGCTCAGTTGAGTTACTTGGTAATCCCTCAAAGATTCTCACTGATCAAATGGCTGGCTGGCTATGTGATTGACTGACTGACTGGCTGACTTACTCACTGACGGACTGACTCACTGGCTGATTGACTGGCTGACTCACTGACTCACTGACTCACTGGCCATCTGGCTGACTCACTGGCCATCTGGCTGACTCACTGGCTAACTGACTGACTGATGGACTGGCTGACTGGGTAACTCTCTGGCTAACTTACTGGCTTGCTGACTGACTGGCTAACTCACTGGCTGGCTGACTGACTGACTGGCAGACTGGCTGACTGTCCAACTAACTGTAAGCCCACAAAGTAAGTTTGCCATAAACTGAAATCGCTCCTTTATTTTACACTTGCCCTTTCATTATTTTCCTCTGGATCTCCAAGGATGAATGGCTGATATGTATATGAACATGAATAAACATGTTGAATAATTAGCAGACAGGAGATCCAGTGGCCTGATGGTCAGTGCACTGGACTCTGGATCAAGAGGTGTATGTTCAGGACCTGGTCAGGTCAACATGTTGTGCTCTTGAAAAAAACACTTTTCTCCCATAGTTCTTTCTTTTTCTCCCATAGCACCTCTCCCCACCCAGGGCCCACTTGTTTGAAAGAGGGTTAGCAACAATCCAGGATTAAAAGTTTACCTTGTCCTTGATTTATCTTGAAATAAAGTAGATACTAGGGCTTACCTGTCCTTTGGCCAACCCAACCAAGGAGTATATTTAATAGGTACTGGTGAATTTTCAGGGAAGCCTGATGAATGCTTGGGGGGTAACTGTGCACGGACTGGCATTGGATCCAGAGGGGAGTAGTAATACTCCCAGTTGCTTCATGCTAACATGGAAACCGGGACAAGCTCTGGTTTTGCTAGGCAAATAGGCTTAGTACAGACTCAATCTAATCAGTTGAAAGACTTATGGTTCACTCTATTTATGTTTCATTTGTTAAACTGAGTAATTTTGTATTATCAACTGAGTTGATAATGTAAGTTGGCCTCCATGAAGAGTTTCAATGCTGGTGTTTCAAGCGCTAACCCTTAGTCAGGGAATGACCATGACCAACATTCACTCTGACACTCAAAATTCCACCTTTAAAACTCTTCATGGAGGCCAACTTACATTATCAACTCAGTTGATAATACTAAATACCTGGTTATACTCTCCCACCGATGCAAAACCACAGTTTCTTTAAAAACTTACCCCCTATGGTGTTTAATTAGCTAAATTGAGTTGTAAATTAAACCACCTTTCTTTATTTTCTTTAGACATCATTTTTTGGAGAAGGGACCTACCTGTCAAGTGATCTAACTGTTTGTATGAATTACAGTAGTTTTGGTTCAGGCTGGAAAAACAGCACAATTGGAGAAAAATTAAGTATCATGGCTGTCTGTGAGATCCTGGACCATCCAGATGTGAAGTGTACTATCAAATCTAAAGCAAATGACAACAGACTAACTCGTTCTAGGGCCAGAGCAAGAAACAGTGAGGGAGGAGATGTCCCAGAGAGATATTATGTTGTTACAAACAACCAAGTTGTTAGGGTGAAATATGTGCTGGTGTATGCCGAGAAGAAAGCACCTACAAGGTATAGCAAATGTAGCATCACAATCATTAGTAATAATAACTTTTATTCTCTCTCCTAGATAGTTGATACTTTTATATATTCTCATTTGTGCATTCTTGTTACTTGGGCAGCTGAGAATTAAACAGGAAAGAACAATATTAGATGACCTTCTAGAACACTTTTGGATTGAGTGTCATAAATTCAAGACCAAAATTCCTATGACAACAGGCAATCAAAAGATAGGAAAAAACCTTAAAGAATCTCTGAGAACTTAAAGAAAAAACCACCAAACTCCTTAAAGCATGGTAAAATGTAGGTGTCCAAGCCATGACTGGTTAGTTCTGTATCTGATTGGTTGAAATAGAGGTGCAAATTTTCTAGGCCAATCACAGGGCAAAGTGAAGCAAAACTAATGCAGTCCCAAATGACTTTTGATACTCAATTGAAAATTGCTCTTATACCAATGTTCACTACTTTGGAAAATTTTGTTTGATGTTTTCTGATCAGTTACATTTTGTACCTGGTAGTTTTTAAACTGCGTTGTCCTTCTTTCTGGGGTTTATCTGAACTACTAGTGAACCACTTACCTCCAAGATCATATGGGTAACTCTCCCATCTTGTTACTTTTCATTTCCTTGAAAGTATGTTAAGAGAAGCTGGTGCTATATCAGGATAGTACCCTCCCACTGATCATTTTGTCTCTTCTCATCATTTGTTTGCAGGATAATTTATTAAATTTGAGAAGGGAAAGTATTAGTTCATCACTTCTGGGAATTAAAGGATGTACATAAACTTTGTTGTGTGACAGACAGATCCCTACATCTCCGTACATATTTTGTGGAAACTGTGGTTATGTATTTTCGCATTTAAATTTCTATCCTAATTTTGATTTATGGTAACTTTCTTTTGTCTCCTGATCCAGGACTCAAGCTCGTAACTGGCTGATATTCCGATATCCATTAGCCTCAATCATGGTTGCCTATATCTTAGTTTTAATTTGTGTGGGTTTCTCCAAAACAAGACTTTTCCAAAAGTTTTACAGGAAATATTTCAAAGGGAGCTAACTTACCTAAGGTTAAAATATATTTTTTAATTCTTTCAAAGCAATATTTAAAATTATGCAATACTTTAGCTCAGTATCTGGTGGCTAGGAAATGAAGGGTGTGTTTTTAGGGTATTAGGAATTTTTAAATTGTTCTAGGTAGTTTAGTTGTTGCATTGAAAACAGAGGCAATTTTCTGATAAATGGAAGGAATTAACATCAATGAGAGCTACTTTCATTCCCTCTCAGTAGGTTACATAATTAGGGACATTATTGAAAAGAAATGAAGTAATGAAATTTTTTTTGGACCTGATGAACCCCAGCAAATAACTTATGAATTATTTTAGAACCAAAGATCTTGATGTAAAGGAAATAGCTACTTTTAGTCTTATAAGTTTTGCTATGCTCAAATGTTTAAGTATAAAAAGTATTTCAATGTATAATTTTAAGTATTCAGTGTATCACTGCATCTACCTGACAGGGTAAGGACCTTAGAGTCTTCTCCTTAGTTATTACATAACTTTCAGTGTTGATGCCCTATTAATAGGAAAGAAAGCTGTATTCTAACTCATAATCAGGGTAAAGAGAACTTCACCAAACTGCAATGGTTGGTTTGAATCTTTGAGGTGAAAGGGAAGTGAGTGAGCCAAACTTGTTCCCATTCAGTTAGAGGCAGAGTTTTCCCTTAAAAAACTGAGAATGGGGAAAGCCCTGGAAGTGCACTTGAGAGTGAGCAAAGTATTTTTCTTCCCACCCCACCCCCCCCCCTTCCCTTTGCTTTCCTCTTGCCTATCATCCAAAACTTCTCAGTAATTTTTATCTCTTTCCACCACAAACTTTTCATTAAGAAGTACATGTACTGAACACTGCATCACAGTATCCCTTGGCTGTGATTTACTTTGCTTTAAGATTTCAAAATGCAAGAATGATTTTAAAATTGTTACAATTTAATACACTCTGATGCAATTAAATATCCTATTTTGAAACAATGTTAAATATAGGCTGATGATGAGTTCTAACTAACACACATTCTTGTATGGCTTGGTCACACCAAAAGTAAGTCCACAGTTTTCTCACAGTTTGGTGCAAAATGAGAACTATGCAAGCAATCAAATTAATGCTTTGATTTTCCTTGGTTGAATCATGATAACTACTATGACCAAGACACTAGGCAAGGCACTGATACCTTATAATTATCAATAGCCCTCTTTACAGGGTAATGTCTGAATTCAAAACCAATGTCAGTGATTACAAAAACCAGTCTTAGTAAAAAAAAAAAAAATGAAAAGAAGCCAAGGAGAACTTGCAGTCAAAACAAGCACATGGTACTGGATTTGTCATTGACAAAGTAGTGATTCTTTTTATGTTTGAATTTGATTGGTTAAAAAGCTTTGAGCTTTCTCAAATCAGTGATGAACCTTGCCTTGTCCTGTTCCAGTCCAAAGCTCTTTAAGTTCCACATCACAACCAAGATCTCTGAGAGCTGCCTTAGCTAAATCTTCACAATCACCCATCTTGCCATGTGCTTTCCTGATCAAGCTTTCAGCTCCCGCTTCAAGGATAATGTCGCAGTGATCAGGATTACGAGCCACCAGGTTACGCAGAGCCAGACAGGCATGTTTCTGGAGAGAATAAATCATCAAGTCATTTATTTCAGCCTAAACTTGACTCGATCATAGTGTTGAACTACAGGTTGACTCACAAAATAATAGTTATTTGGTTCTACAAAATCTTAGTCCATTACAGATAGTTTTCAAAGTTGTCTTCAATTTTTTCATACAACTTTGTTTAGGCATGCATATTTTAAAAAAATGTTCACATAATTTATTCAAATCATAATGGGAATTATGAAATAAACATTTTTTCATTATTTTACTGATGCAAATTTCCATTGGTGATATCTGGCGAGACAATGGTATTTAATATGATTAGCCACCCAGAAAGACACTGGTAAAGAGCCAATCAATTTGAAGCTTCAACATGCCCATCTCCCCTGGCAACCCACAGGCATTTGACCATTGTCTGTACCCAGTGGGATGAGGAATTTGAACCTTAAGTAGAAAGTCTTTCCAGCAGAATACAGCTGTTATGCTTTTAAATATGGAGGTGTTTGAGGTAAATAGTTTATATACCTAAGTGAATGGCTCAGACAAATAGGTCTAAAAGGTCCAGTTTTTAAGCTCAGCCAATGTGTAGAAAGTCACTGTTGCTAATTTTGCCTTTTACAAAAAGACTGGGTGGAGTATTTGAACTCAGGAGTGGGAATTTGAACAAACCAATGCTTAAATGCCAGGAGGGGGGGGGGAGGGGGGATGTTGAAGCTTTGGATTGATTGACACTTAAGTTGACAAAAATGTTTTGGAGAATTTGTAAACATGTTGAGTTTTACTCAATTTATTTTGCAAAGGAAAGCAAGAAAGAAGGTTTTGCACTTCAAAGCATGAAAAATAATGTAGAACGGAAACGTGAGGGAAACCACAAACTTGATAAAACATACTACAAATGTCCAGTATTAGATAGAAATATGGTTTTCATAAGATATAATTTCTAGCCATAACTTATTCTTGGAGCACAACTGTGATTAACTTCAATCTCTACACCCACTATTCCACTGAACTTAAGGCTTCTACCATGAAGAAAAATATTTACCTCTTGTAAATTGATATGAAAACCTTTACCTGTACTCCAGCAACATCAGGATGAATCTGCATAGCCTTGACAATGGCTTCCACCCCTCCAGCAGCAACAATAGCTGAACAGTTAGGGGGGCTTCTCAAAGCAATAGAACCTAGAGCTGCACATCCTTGTTCCGCTACTGTTGGCTGCTTAGCATGAGTCGTCATGGCAGCAACAATGAGTCCCAGGCCACCAGCATCAACGATGGAAGTCTTGACATCATCATTTCCAGCTATGGCTCTTAGAAGAGTGCAAACCTGCTTGGAAATATTCTATAACAAAGAGTATGAGTTAGTGCACAAATGTCACTAAAAGATTCCATCAAGGTTTACCCTTTTTCCTTTTTTTCTGTCCATTTATCAAGACTTCTCCATCTTGGGCAGTGCATTCTGAATTGCAAGGGGGTGGGTGTCAAGATCCCATAGTTTTTTCTTCAACACTTTAAACTCAAACATAAGTATTCATAATCTCCACACTGTTCTTTTCACATTTCCTATTATACTGAGAATGAGAATTTGTTTGACAATCAGGAGCTTCATAAATTGAAGTTTGTTTCCCTTATTCTCATGACCCATACATTTGATCTAAGGGTGACAGAGTATGGAGAAATTAGAAACCTTTCACTCTTAGGGGCTTATGGATTAATGAGAAACTATCCTCTCACAGTGCCTCTTTCCACCCAAGAATATATATGCAGTTAAATGCAATTTAACAGAGTTAACAACAAGGAGCATTAGCATTCTCTAGTAGTCAGCAGTTACTTGCATATGCACATGCATCTGAATACTAGGTGCTCTTTGTTCAGGGGATTCTTGTGTATGCTTTGAGTGTGAACTTGCAGCATTGTGAGGGGTGCCAGCTCATTACCCAGGCAGTTTTCCCCACCCCTTCCCTCCCTCTTTCCACTGTTTATTCAGTGTGACAGGTACCTGTTTCCCTTTCCTACATGGGGGCTCATGGCTGGGTTGCCAAGATTTGCTAGCCATGGGAGAAGTCTCCATCTAGGAGCTGGCTGCCAATAGTGGAAGTGATGCAGTTATTAAATAAATATTAAGTACAAAAAAACACAATTGATAAACCTGATGAGTAATAGGGGAGGTAAAGGGGGAGGAGAACTACACTGTAGCAATATTCCTAGTTGCCACTGAAACTGTGATTAATTTTGGTGGCATGAGCTCCTTAAGCAGATGTTGCACACAAATGAAAAACTTATTAAAAATACTTCTACCGACCTGGTTAGAAGTATGGTCTTGTAATAACTTCAGAACCATCTTCAGTCCACCCATATCAACTATATCCTTACAGTATTCATTCCTCACTGCCAGACGACTCAAGGTGACACATAACTCACTTGCCACGTCTACATCTTTGCAATGTTCCATGATACCCAACAGTACTCCAAATGCATTTTCTGCCACAATCAACTTAGCATGCTCATGCGCTTTCCCAAAAGCTACACTCATGTCATCATCAAATGTGAAAACACGCAGGGCCAGGCATGTTTCCTTTACAATTTTTCCTGACTGGCTGAAATCTTTCAAAGTAGCAACTAAACAAGGTATGACACCATTAACAACAAACGTCTGACGATTCGATTCACTCTTGATGCAAGCAACTCTTATGGTTTTAACAATTTTTTCAACTAAAATCTCTTCTTTAAGTTCTTTTAAACAGTTTGAGAGAAATTCAATCATTTTAACATCAGCAAGATCTCCTTGGCCACACAAAAATGAGCTCAAAGCATCAAGACTGGCAGCAAGGTTATCCTTGTTTCTCACTAAGTAACAATGGTTGCAACTGGAAAAGAGTAATTTGAAGGCATCTCTGCTTGCTGCAAATTTTCTGTTACTTTCACTCTTATCGCATTCAGTGGAGAAATCCTGCAATCCTTTCCAGAGTAATTGAGATTCATCCTCTTGTAAAGATGTCCGTATCATGTCCAAGGCATCTACAGTTAGAATTAGACAAAAAAGTCTTGAGTTTAACCTAAGATGGCTGCATGATATGCATTATAGGTCAGCAGAACAATCTTAATTTATTATTATTTTCAGTTCTGTTCGAGTAGTTTTCATCACCGCAAAGATCTCTTTCATATTCACATCTTTTTCTACAGTTCACATATATGATTTTCATATATTCATAGTTATTTATTCATCACTTCACGGGTTTACGTGGAACCAACATAATGACCAGCTCCCAGTTGGCTTGTTAGCTCAGTTGGTAGAGCACTGCATTGGTATCGCAGAGGTCATGCGTTCAAATCCTGTACAGGCCTGAAATTTTTTCAGGCATTATTTTAACTACTGTTCAAGTAGTGTTCATTACCACAAAGATTGCTTTCATATTCAAATCTTTCTTTATATATCAGTCAGTACATCAATCAACCAGTTTTTGATCAATTTATTGGTTGTTAAGTGTTCACAATTGATTGACAGTCAGCTGATAGCTAGCTAATAGTAGCAGCTGATGTTTTAATCTCCAAATATTTGTCTTTCTTCTATCTCAACCAAAACATGGACCCATTGTTGGTGGAATGTCCATCAATCATTGAACAACTATCAGTTCACTATAAGCTGACCTTTGACTGACGACTGAGCGCCTAGCAACCAATAAATGGATAAAGTTTGCCATATATCCCCTACATTAATGCATCAATCAAGGCTAGCGATACTACGTACAATCCAAATAGCTGATGGTAAAGCAGAGTAAATGCATAGCACAGAAATGCGTAGCATATATACTACACTTGCTGGTGTGTTAAAATTTTTCAACTGAGCATTTTTATATGTACAGTTTAAAAATCAGCTGATAACTTAGCTTTTGGTGTTGTTATTTTTGCTTTTCCTGTTCCAATATAGGACTAACGTACCTTTCACAGGATTGCTGTGTTTAAGTTCACCTGTATCTGGATCTTGAATATATGATGTGATCAAGTTCGACAAGTCAACGCCCTGAGTTTTAAACTGATCCTTCGCATCTTCTATAGCCTCGTGCAAATCCATTTCAAATTCTTCTATATTCTCTCTTACAACCGCATCAAATGTTTCTTGTGTAATTTTCTTTGGTTTTGCCATGGTAATATGGGATATTTTCACCACAAGAGCGAAGATCTACCTTTAACGATCAAAGAATCAACGTTTCAAACGGTACGAACTAAATTACAGTTTTCCGCCATTTTCTCAACTTCTTTCTATCAACCGCTGACTAAAACCTTGTTCGAATGATTTCATTTCACGTGACGTTCACGCAACTTCACGCAAACAACACGTTTTTTTATGGCTAGTTCCAGGCTTCTTCGTAAATAATTTATTTCATCATCATTCTTGAAAGTGCAGCATTTCACAACAGTTTATTGAGAAAGATCGGTGCTGTTTATCGCTATTTCCTTCTTTTCCCAAATTATTAGACAGAATGAAGAACTTAGTTTTGTGTATTTTCTTTGTTATCTATTTCTGGAGCTGTGTGTTGGCAATTAACATTTCGACCACAGCTAATACTACCACAACAAAGCGATCGACACCTTCGACAACTCCACTTCTTTCGACACGTTCGAAACGTTCATCGCCGAGTACTAGCGTTCCGATTACCACAAGCAGCAATAGAACAAGCACGTCTGTTCTACCAACTTCGTCACCAACACCTGAAACGACCTGTTCACAGAAAAACACTTCGTGTGATGACTGTGTCGAAGATATCAGTTGCTTCTGGTGCGCCGCGGATGTAACATGTAAGAAGTACGATGCGGGCATCAAGATTATTCCTCACAACTGCAAGGGAAATAAATGGTATTGGAAGCAGTGTTTTGTTGCAGGTAACGTTTTGAATTTTTATTGTACGATTTCTTCAAAAGGTAGATGTCAACGAAAGATAGGAGTGGTAGAGATTCTTCCAGTCGGTGATGTATATAATTATGTAAGATTTTACGCTGGTAACTAATGGCGTAATTTCTTCCAGTCGGTGATATATATAATGTAAATTTTACGCCAGTAATATAATTAAATTATATATCAATTTATTATAATTAATCTACCGACTGAGATAGTGGCGTAAAATCTTCCAGTGTGTAAACTATGAGTCACATATAACGCCGTTATATATATTCCCTGGTCGAGAGGTACACTGGAATAAAGTTGAAGTCGAAAGTGATCCGTTTACTTTTCTCACCGATTTTCTGATCTATCAATTAAATTGCTTCTTTATTTGTGTTTAAGGTTACTTTTGATAAAGAGACATCAGTAAAAGTAACTGTAATAAAGGTTATAAATGGGTCCTGCTTTGGGTAAAATTTCTGCACAGCCCCATCCTACATTATGCATTCAGTTCTTGGATAGAGAAAACAATGACATAAACAATACATTGCCATTGGGAAAACAGATTTGTTTAACAATAGTATGGGGCTGTGAAGAAATTTTACCCTGCTTTGAACTTCATTGAATAAAGACAGTCAAACTCTAAGGCCCAACATCTATGAATGGCTGCCTTCTGCATTGACTCTGTCATAATGTGTTGATTTATTTGAAACTTCAGCATCACCCCCCTTTCCCCTGGGGTACCTCTCAGGTATTTAAACTTTTGAAGATCAGCTCATTTAAATCCCCACTTCCCCCCGTCTCCCCCCGGGCCAAAATTCCATTCTAATGCCCCACCCAATGTTGAACAATTCTTTGTGTGATCAGCAAATGTTGTAGAATGTAACAAAGTCTTGTATTAGTTTTTGGTGTTGCTGTTAGGTTTTCACTTGTAAACACCATTCTACAATATGAAAATTGTCTTTCTAAGCCAATCACTCACAAAAACAGACTCTTTACCTTTAAACTCCTCCATTACAATATGTGTATTACACTGGAGGAACTTGACATTTCTAGTTCAAATGCCCCACCCCACTCAGGCAAGGTTAAAATTCTCCACCTCCTGGACATGGATGACAGTCAAATGCCTATTGGTTACTGGGGGGAGGGGGTGTGGAAGCTTTGAAGTTGATCAGTGCATAAGCAGCCAGCTGTAACTGCAGGCACATTTCACAGACAGTGTTACTGAAAGTAAAGTATTAGACTTGCAGCCCAGAATTCCTGGGCTTGAGTCTTACTCTGACATGGCTGGGATGACTACAATGTATCTGTACTTCTACTTTAAACTGTGTTACACAGCTTTCTCTTGTTTTGTTTTTTATTTTCTGTCTTTTCTACCTTTCCTGGTGATTTTAACATCATTGCTCATTATATTTCTCTACTTTAGGTTCTGTTCTAATTTATGTCATACCAAGTGTGGCTTTTGTGGTCCTGGTGTTAACTGGCTGCTGTATTTACTGTCTGTGCTGTCGAAAACGCAGACAATTGAGTTACCGAAAGGAAGACAGAAAGATGCAGAAAAGACGAGAAGAGGCACAGAAAAGAAATGCAGAGAGAAGAGCAGACAGGAAAATCAGAACTGATGCAATTCGTCAGAAATATGGACTGCTTACAAATGAAGATGATGGTGAACTCGCATAGTAGGGAGACAAAACCCAATGCTACTGAATCAGTTAAAGAGTGGTACTTTCACCACTGCAATTTTGTTACTTCAATTTTGTACTTGCAAATATTTTCAAATTTGAATCATAATTGCTATTAATAACCCTTGGAGACCCCAAAAGGTACTAGCATCTGATGTCCTCACATATTATCACTCCTGAATCAAACACTAACATCACAAGAATAAAGGAAATAATCACCATCCAAAAAAGCTGTGGATTGTTAAACAAATTCTCCTACTCAGCGCCTTAGGAAATGTATGGAGAACAGTATGGAGAATTTGCATACTGATGTTAGGGTGTCAAGGGTTAAGATAAGAGAAAAATAGTGAGTCTTTTCCTATTAATTTTGTAAGGTTTGTTCTTGATTCCTGTTGATGAAATAATGCTATTGTAACTATGAGACATTTCCCCCTTTGGTTCTGCATGCACCTTGGCAAGTTTTGATCAGATCTGGCAGCAAAGTTGTCTAATAAATCAGTTTTGACAGATTTATCCTATAGCAGAGCATTTAAGCAATCCTAGTGTGATATAAATCAATGATAATGTATTTAAATCATTATTAAACAAACTTACTTTAATAATTATTTCAAAAAAATTATTTAATCATTTTTAGAATGGTGTGTCTTCATTCTCCTCATTATCAGCTAGAGATGAAGGGGATAATTTTTTGATAATTTCTTTTAAAGTTATGTCTTTAACTGGAGGTTTACATGGTAGAAACAAGTATTCTTAATTGACAACACCTTCATTAATTGTGTAGAAATGATGCAAAGAATGTCGAGTTGCTCTGTGATCATATTAATTGATAAAAACTTTAACACTGGACTTTGAAGTGGAATCTCTAACATTTAATTTTCAGGTTGTTTTCTATTTTTACATATTATTTATAACTAAATGGATTTCCAAGGCTGTTAACAAGTACACTACCAGTTGCGATGGTTGAACAAGGTAACCTCAGATGTATTTTTATTACAATCTTGTTTGAACTGTCAGACCTGGAATTGATGCAGATTAGAAGTTTTTGGCAGTCTGCTGTATATCTGGAGGTTTATTTTGCAAAAGTATAGTGAATGCGTCTTGGGGGGCATCTCACTTGCTTTGATGTGCCACCTACAAAGAAAATTTCCTACAATGTTTACTGTATTTATGAGACAGATAAATAAAATTATAGTAATATCCTATCTCTCTTTAGTTTGGAATTAAATATTGAAAAACAAGCATAGTTTTTACTCAGATCATCCTTACATTCAGCCTGAGAAGCAGGTGCAAGACGAGAAGGGGCAGGGGGGGGGAATGCACAAGGTTTGGGAGGGTTCCTCTTTTTATCCTCTCCCTTCCTGCACAGGTTATTCCATTGTGTAACCTCTAGCCTTCCAACAGTACCCATTAACTTTGCTGACATGTCAGCTTGCCATAACCATTCCTCAACTCCTGGACAGTCTTATTTGGTCACTTCACTGACATCCTCAGTCAATTCAGTTTAGTGACTCTTTTATATTTCTTACATTTTAATTACCATTTGGTATAGAGTAGGTGTAATTTTTTGGCAAAGTTGTTGGCAAGTAGACCATAGTGTTGGTGAGTTGGCTGTCAGCCAGTTAACATGTCAGTTAAATGACTGGTCACTCTTCAAACAAGCTCTCCTGTGACCAAGCTCTTCACCATCTACACCTTATCAGTGAGCTTACAACCCTTAAATCATACAATTTTGTAAACAATATTAGCTCTGATTTATTAATGAATGGAAAATTGCGATAAGAAGGTCAAAGTATGGGATCATACAGGTACAAATTACTTTGAAAAGCAACGAGTTGCTTCCAAGGAACAAAATACACGAATGACAAGACAGCACCCAATCCCATAAGCACTTGAAGATAGATCGCCACATTGTGTGAATCGATCATGACGACTAAACTAGATGGTCCCTTCTCCGTTTCGACAACTTGCGAAACTACGAAAGCCGCGTACAGTGTAACGATTAACACAGCAACAATGATCTTCGTTCTGTTTACATTTTTCGATCGTTTATGCAGCAACATGGCGCTGGTAGCTGCACTGACTGCAATCATAGCCAGTTTGAATACACCGTAACTTGCCCCGGAAGCAACGCCAATATTGAAGACCATTTGGTAGCAAATCACACCCACAGATCCATTAAGATACTTAGGACTGCTACAATCGATCGGATCTTCTCCAAGCCTTGCAAATGCTCTCCAGAACTCCACGTTTTCCTTGATGTTGTATTCGAAGCATTCCATAGACACAGAAGCATCATCCGGTTTGCAACCGTAGCTCACGTCGAGAAGTAAGTTTTCCCAAAACACACTTGAAGCAAGGGTAAACATTGTAAAGAACAGCCCAAAAAGGCTGGAAAAAACTTTCCTCGTCAGCTGTTCTGAGCGGGTCAGTTCAATATCCTTCAAATACCATCTTGTAAGTCCGCTATCAGTCTTCTTCGTGATGACGGCGGAGAAGGCATTCGAGACAATCCACTGAATCAAGGCAGAAGCCTTCTCCTTACCGCAAAAGCTTGCTGCTTCGAGGATGACTAAAGGAACACAGCTTGTGACAAGAACCAGAAGAGTACCTATCAGGCCGTAATAATAACGCTTCATAGTAGATTTTCAAGGGAATTAATATAAAGGAAAATCAAAGTTCGACCCTATGATCTTTGAGTCTGAAAGTCTGGTCCACATGGATGGTGAATCGTATCTCTTTAGTCACGCAATAACGCAGTGACAAATCTACATCTGCGCAGTTAACTGAGCTTTTTTTTTTTCTTTTTCGTAAACAATTAGATTAAACAATTCAGCAGAACTAAAATATTTGAGGCATCACAACAGTAATTGCTAGAACAGAAGTTTTACGCGTGAATTTTTACAAACGAAAGAATGGATGAAAAACACAAAGCGGGAAGGAATAGAGGAAACGAGAAAGCGAAACGTACTCAAGCACGCCGCTAGATTGCATTACCTCCTTTCGGTCAAGCTGCTTTAACCCTCACACATTCACCTTTCTTCGATTATCATAGTATCAAGATTACTTTGACCGACTCGCAAATAGCCTTAGCTAGTTTAAGGTGCGTTACTGATATCTAGGCCAACAGCCTAAACTGAATTTAATTTAGTGGTGGGAAGTGTTTACAATTTAACATATTTCACTATCACGAATTAGGTCGAAAATGAAATTATCGATTAAAAGTCGAATATCACACTACTATTTACATTAATTTACCTTTTTACAATTGTTCCAGTTTTTAAGTAATTGTGTTCGTTTGTCAGGATGCCAAAAATATCATGGAGTTTTATTCGAAAATATTTTCTAAGTAGATCTCTTATGCAGGCTGGTAACTCATTCCCACAGCTCCAACTGCCTAAACTAAATTTAATTCAGCGTCAGAAAAAGCATTTTTAAATTTTTCAGTTCGGAAATTTTTGGAGGGAAGATCGCGTGTTATGCAAATGAATGTGCGATACTTTGGTGAAAAACGGTGATCAGCCACTTCCATGATACATGGAAATGGATAATTATTTTCCAGTTCCATAATTTAGAAAGTTTATCTGTCAAACGATAGCGTCAATAAAGAGAGGAACAGCATGGTAGTTTCTGTCAGCAAACGATGTGACGAGCAAGGCTCTTTTTTGTAGAGTTACAAGATCTCACTATGTTTCAAATTTCCGCAATGTAAATTTGAAACATTCTAAAAAAAAAAAAAAAGTCTCCCCCACAGGATTTTTTAAATTTTTTTTTCTACCTATCATCTTTCTCAATAATAAAAAAATTCCCTCTGTATGTGACCAGAACTTTCTCTTCCAGAGACGATTATAGGTACAAAAGGGGACTGACATTTGAGTTTCCCCTTCTTTCATTTTGTTAAGGTGTAATCATCCGATAACCTCTAAAAATGAACCCAACCCAGTGTGTGACACTGATCGGAGAAGGGGATCATGGTTTCCACAGCCATGAATCTTAGCAAAGGTACACAATTGTGTTGTTTGGCCTCTTGAGATGTCTATCTTCCGCCACCGGAAGCCTTCGTTAGTGGATCCGCTGCATGATCAAGCGTCTAGCGAGTCGGATCATAATCGGGAGGTCCTGGGGGCAAGTGCTATTCGGACCACCAACTGAGTACCCGTTTATTATTAGTCCTGAGTTCAACTCCCTGTGAACGCTCGTAATTAGTCTTAATTGAATTCAATCCTAACAGATAGGGCTTTTATTCACAGTTCTTTGTGTACGTGGTGGAAGGAAAAAGACTAGAAAGATGGGGGAAGGATAATTTTGTATAACACTCTTGAAAATAATTTTTTGTCTCAACCCTTTTGCTTACAAAAGAACATAGCAAACAATATTAGAAATAATAAATAACAGGACTCTCGACTAAATATCTATTTTTATTTTAATATCTTGTGTTATAAATAGCTAAAATACGCCCTAAATAACAAATATGACAAAATATCAACCAACTTTAAACAAAACGTTTAACAACACAGCGATAAAGAAAAATTTCCCAATTGCGATTACCATGCCACTCTCTAACGCCCTTCGCCTGTAATAATTAAATACTAAAAAATTGGTCAAAACTTGCGGTAAAAGAGCGAAGTTTCGTTATTCTCTCAAATTTTTCCCCATTTAACAAGGAATAAACAACTTCACAAATAAAGTTTCAAATAGAATTCGAGCTAAATTAAAATGCCGAGCAAGACATTCCTATTAATTAAAAAAGGAAATCATGTACAGCATAAACCTGACCTGCTTTGGAGAAGCTCGACACGGTTCGCCCTTAATCATAACCATTTTTGGTCCCCTGTAATAACCAATTTTGGTCCCCCAGCCAAACTGATTATGGTCCCCAACCCAAACCAATTTTGGTTCTTGAGCGAAACCGATGTTGATCCCCAAGACATAACCGATTATGGTCCTTGGGCCTCAACCGCTGAGGTTCCCTGGTGTGGACCAATCCATGGACTAAACAAGGGCGGGGCAACCCCCTCCCCCCCACAAAAAAAAGAATGAGACGAATAAATAATAATCTGTATTAACAATGATAATTATAAAGATGATGATGATGATGATGATGATAATAATAATAATAATAGCGGCCAATCGAAACATAGGAAATATCACCAGAAGTGAATGAGACCTCAACCAAAAAAAAGGCAGAGAGACTGTAGCGCGGGAAGACGCAAATTACCGAGTTGCAATTAATTTACTTTTTAATTTAATTGGTCGGAAAGGAGACGCAAATTCCTTCACGAATCACTGAGCGAAGTACAGCGAAACCAATCTGATCCAGAATAGTTTCGAAATTAAATTTAAAATTGCTCTCTATTGTTTTGTAACTTTACCTATTTATGAAAGCTTTTGACAACATATGACGGACTAACGACTTTTCTGAGCCAAAACCGGACGCTTTCGAGCCCTGGCACATAGCATATTGTCGATCTACAAGCTTAGGATCACAGATGACCGGATGGTATACGTGAACCAAGCCAGGATCCGCCGCACGGAACACGCTAATGTCTTGATGCCTAACAAACTTCTCGTACAAATCCACATCTTCCAGCCCCCACCCCTGAATTGTTGTGTCAAAACCCCCAACAACTCGTAAATCGTGGTTGTAAACAGCGACTATGCCGAACGCATAAGCTCGCCAGAATCCAGCGTCCTTGCTCACTGTGAACTGGTCTTTGGGAACTGTATGATTGGGATATGTGATCTCGGAATCAAACTGACTAAACACCATAGGATAATACACTTGTTGACCAAGTATCGTGTTCATACGAGCGCGATACAGAAACTCGGCATTAAAAACCAAATCGACGTCGCAGAAGAACAACAAAGCACTTTTGTCAAACTGGTTCGCCCCAAGAGAAAGAGCAAGGCCGCGTGAAAAATCTCCTATTGCTTCCAGCCACAATAGATCTGCCTCAGGATACCTCGTTTGGTAGTCTTTCATTACAGTTTTGTGCTCATGCGCAGGAGTCACGGAAGGAAAATATACCACCAGAAGTTTCGCGTTCTCTCGTCTTTTCAGGCAGACGTCCTCGAAATTCTTCATAAAACGGCGGAACGTTCCAATGCGACCGGTTAGGGGGAGGATAAAATGCACCGAGGGGACCTCTTTTAGAAGGGGCTCGGCCCTGTAGACCATGTTGCCAAATGGCAATTGTAGAAAGGCGTGGTGACGCACGTGTACAGTCATGCGCCTCCGGTTGTGTCCAATGTGCCGATGATACTTCATGAGCATGTCCATGAGGTACTGTGCACCGTACAGCGGATGTACTCGCATGTACCCGTGATTCATTTTTTTAAATTCAAGGCTGCGATGAAGAACTCGCTTTGCCTCCTCATTGATTAATCCCATCGTCTGCCCAAGCACGTGATTAAGTCCGTCTTTCCACGGGTCGCGCATGCCTGTTTCAGGCGGCTGAAGCGTGGCTAGGGAGTAGAATTTTTGCGCCGTGAACATGTCCCAAGGCTCATGGTATCTTGAACTAAGCTGGTGATGAAAATCTCGCGCGCCTTGGAGGCTGGTTTTTTCTTCCGTTGACAGCGAACTGATCGTAGAGTTCAGCAGTAAATCCATGTTCTTGAGGACTCTTTGCAGCTTAGTTGCTTGGTACTGAAGGTCTTGAATGCGCATGGACATGAAATGTGCTTGCAAACGGTACATGTACGACGGTTGTTTTACCGGGTGAAGGGTGATGGCCTTACGTACCGACTTTGTGTCCAGGTTACCATGAAATGCCTGCGACTTGCTTTGGTTGTGGTAGAACAGGGCTTGCATCTGAAAAAAAAAGGTCAAACTTGAATCAAAACAGAAAAATTGCACAATTTTATCTCAATTCAACGCTTTCAGAACACAAGTGAACATCTCTTTTGGGAAACGCCCGTTACAAGAGGACACGTAAACAAAAATTGATTAATAAAATGTTCTTCGAACTTTTGTGCTTATTATCCCTGATAAGGGCAGATAGACCCATGGTCTCTCATGCATAGCTAAAAATTATGCTTCAATGCAGTTTGCTACAAATTTATAATCGAACAATGTTTGGCGTTGTATGGTAAATGTTCAGCAAGAAACCGTTTTCAACATCGAGGCTAGTGAAAGACTGAATCAAGAACAATACTGGATGAGGCCACAAAAGATAAAGACAAAAAGATGCAATTAAAAGTAAGTTCCTGATGGGGTGATATTCATAGGTGGATTACAATTAGTGAACACAAAACATGAACTCAGTAAACTAGTGTGCTTCAATCTGTAAAAATATCGTTGTTAAAGCGAGCAGAAAGGGTCCATGGTCCATGGTCCATGAGCAGAAAGAGGACACAACAGTCTTAATAATAAGAGGATTTCCAAATGATTTTGTTGAAACAAGATCCTTTCACCAGAAATCTGGGACGAAGTTACTTGCGAGAGCTCATGCATACACGCGTATGCTATTTTTGTATTCGAGTTGTAACCTCAACACTAACCGAGACCGTCACATTGTGAAGTTTCCAAATAAGAAATAAGAACTACAAAAGGGACCTTTACAACTGTTTTGGCATTTCAGAATTGGGATGGAAGCGGGTTTACAAACTTTCGTAAGAACTATTTCCAAGCAAGACTAGAGGAAACTAAGTTATGCTGAAGCGTGGCGAACAAAACTATATTGACTGGCGGTACAAAGGTCGATGAATTAACATAAAGTTGTCACCAAGGGAACGTTCTGGAAACATTACAGACCATTACAATAGATAGTACTTCAACTTTTTTCAGTAAAGCTGTTTAAGTTCGTATTTTAATTGAGCTTCGTTAATTTGTTTAGTGTATCTTGCCACTGTCTTACTTAAAAATAACTGCGCTTGAGATTTAGTTGTTGGAAAGTTCATTAAAACTTGAATTACCCAATGCTTTTCAAAAACAGAATTCAGATTCATTAACAAATTTCAGAGGACCATTGCAGAGCTGAGGAGAAAATGGTTTGAGAATGGAATCCCAATTACTCAGCACATTAGCTTACCCTGTAACATAAATTATGTTATAAAATAATTCAAATAGAACGCCCGCTCTGATTGGCCATAAAACCATTTGACATGAGCTTATGTAAACATGGTTTTCGTTCCTCTTTCATTAGTTATTTTATAAAAGAAATGTTAAATGTTTCCGTGTTTACATAGCCTGATGTAAACACGGAAACCATTTTACATTTCTTCGATGTTGTTCACTATTGTTTCTTAATCTGTTCAAACTTTGGTCTTTTGGTGTACATTGCATGGTTTGAAGCTCTTACTTTATCTTGCAGCCAATACAATAAAACAATTTGCATCATTTCAAAAATTCATGGTGAAAGTTTCAATATTACTTTGTTTTGGCAATGAAAACATCATTAGCTGAAATAGTCTGAGTAAAGAAAGCACTCTGAATTCAAGGTATTGAACTAAAGGAAAATGAAATTAAAAAAAAAAACTGGAGCAAACTTGTTACATATTTGCCATGAGCCATCCTCAAAGGTTGTGGCAAAAATATGATTGAAAAAAATAATTTACTATCTTTTGTGTCCCTACAGCCTAAAATAATGCTCAATAAATTTAAAATATTAATCTAAACCCCCTTTTTTTTTGTGGCCCTGAACATATAGTTGAGCTTTTTTGAAAACCACTCCTGGAGAATAATTTTCTTCTACCATTTACAACCTGATAAAAGAAATATGCAAGTTCCAAAACTCCTAAATTAAGAGTTGAAAGTGTTGTCATGGGAAAACAAGCAAATGAAAAAAATGAATTGTTGGTGATGATCTGGAATTTGTGCTATACCATTGTGAAGCTAAAATAAACTGTGAAAAATTAGAAAAGCTATTTATCCAACAAACAATAGGGCCTAACAAAGAATACCTTCCTTGAAATAAATGTCTGAATATTCAATCAACTAAAGTTCTATTTGCACATCTTTAAGTAAATAATCAATTTGAGAGGGAAACAGCAGAGCAGCTGGAAAAACATGAAATTTAACTAAGAATTTTAAAGTAAATAACAAAGCTTTCTTTTCCCTTCCCCCCACACAAAAGAAAGAAAAATATTATCCCTAAATTTTTCTTGCATATGTTAATCAACACTGGTTAACACTGATATTGTTTAGGTTTTTAAGAAGGGTTATATAATTTTTTAATACAATTTCAATTCTCAGCTTTGAAGATGGGAAGAGCCAAGCCAAGACAAAAACCGTTGATAATTCTAAATTTGATACAACTTAGAGGTAATTCAGGGCTCAAATCATGCATTCAATTAAATATAATTTTTTTAAAAAATTAAGACCTCTTAGACCAACTGCATGCATTATCACAGAAACTACAAAGGTCAAGGTAATCTTCTTTTTTATCTACAGCAATTCACATACACCACAAGCACAAATATTCAAAGGGCCTATATAAACAGTACTTTACAATATCTTCAACAATTTAAGTTTACCAGTAAAGAAAACCAACTTTTTGGAGTAACTTACAAGAAACTGAAGCAAAAAAATAGTTGCTGTTCAAGCAGTGTATACCCTGATTTCAGTATACTTGGTATTTGCTGTATTTCATGATAGTCAAATTAAATTTAGGATGGATAAACTGAAGCATTGATATTGCAGAATGGCATTAACCCCAACAGATTGTCTTTAGTGGTGCAGGGGGGGGGGGGGAAATAAGTGCTCTAATAATTCAAGAGTATCTGTTTTGAATTATTATTCATAAGAGAAGAGAATTCATGGTGTGAGTTTAAATTCTTGATTAAGAACTCAACATAACTGCCCTGGTCAATTCTAAAACCTGAACTTCTCAGTCTAGTTTTCAGTGTGCTATTGAAAGTAAACAAGAATTCCAAAGCACTATAGATAAGCCCTCTCACAATTCAAGAGTATCTGTTTTTAATTATAATTTATAAGAAAAGAAAATTCATAATAAGAGTTTAAATTCTTGATACAGAAAGATATACTGTATTTCTAACTCACAGAAATGTCAGAGTAACAATTTAAAATGACACAGACTACATCATTTTAAATTAGAGCCTGATCATTATAATTGTGTTGAATGTTTGAGGTAATCATGGAAATAATTTTTTGTAAATGTATTCTGTGACTATTTTTATTATGAACATCTCTATAGACACCAGAACAATTCAAAGAAAGAGAAATTAAGTCTAAATGTGAGCAGAGGGAAGGTGTTAATCAAAAGCAAATAAGGAACACAGGAGCTTGAACTTCCTGCATCAGACATGTTTAATTGTGACATGATAAATCACATAAAAAATGTTCTGTTTGATACCTACACAAAAGAAAAACACGGAAAATAACTTTTGCCCCCGTCTTTTCGACCCCCAATTTGATTAAGCTACCGCCTCACACTCAGACACCCCCTCCCCTCCCCATCTTGCGCCGTTCACCCCGCCGTCCGCTTATCTCTTGATCATGACCTCAACAGTGAGTATGTTAAAATTAATTCCGCCGCATACTTTATAACGCGAGTTCATTCCACTCTATCGACGCAACTTTAATATAGCAATAATAAATCAAGAACAGAAAACTTACCTCAAAAGACCAAGTGCATGGAATCCCCACAAAACGTTTAATACATCGCCCAACCTCCACATCTTCATGCGATGTGAGCAAATGTTTCAAACAATATTCGATATGAGGTACAACCTTCTTCAAAACGCTTCTGCTTATAATGACTCCTGGACCACCCATACAAAAATTGTCTCCAGAGCCCAAACCCAGCAAGCCTTTTTCGTCTTTAGATCCTGTTCCAGCTTGGCCAAGATAAATGTCCTGAGAACTATTTAGGGACTGAAGAAAGCTTGCAAGTTTCTCGGTCCTAATGTAAACATCATCATCCGAACGCATAAACCACTCAAACTGGTCGATATAGTTGTCATGCATGTACTTCAACATCATCATGGACTTTCTCTGAGGAGGGTATGAATCGTCCACGCCGGGTAAACTCACAACAGGTAATTCCATCTTAGTCTGGGACGTGCCGCTTGAGAAGAACTCTAACTTACCCGGGACGTTTCGTCCCCACGTATCATGAACTGCCTTCGCTCGCGAATCGAGAAACATCTCAGCCGTCATAACTCCAATAAAGATTAAATGTTTGGAGTTAAGCTCTTTAGACAATGTGCTCGGCCGTACGTCTCTGATAAAGTTCATATGGCAACGCCGTGACTGGACGGGCAGAAGATTCTGCCGGAGGAACAATGCCACAGTGAAGCCAAAAATCAACCCGCCAAACATCGTAACAACTCCTCTGATACTCATATGTCTAGATTTCATGGCTTACAAAGACAAAAGTCCTTCTAGACTTTAGAAAATAGATAAATATTTTAGCAGTCTTCGAACTTTACGAAGGTATAAAGGACCAGGGACTGAACATTTTAGTGAACAGTAAAGGTTTCAAGAAGTTCGCTCTCTCAGTGCCAGCCATGTTTGCTATATCCTTACGTCACCATTCACGTGCAAAATTCTCGAATATTTGCTCCAGCTTTCCGTCTCCGAGGGAACGAAATATTTGGACGCTTATCTTTCTTGCACTTTGATTTCTCCCATCTTTCCGGCCACGAGAGCGTCCTGTAAACTGCGCTTTTTCTTGTTTAAATTGTTGACTCCAGTTCAAGCCCATTGAGACATAAATAAATCATTTCGAGGACTCTCATTGGCTAATCGCCTAGTTTCACCGGCAACCATAACAAAAGAACCGACAAGAAGTAAGCTTTTCCACGCTTCGATAAATTCGCACCGTCTTCTGCTGATCGGAAAAGAAATAAAAAGAAACGACGACAACAAGCCAGTAATTAAAGCTACTCTTGGAACAACAAGTCAAACTGAACTTTCCAGCAGCCAAAATGACTTTGTTCTTTCTATCTATTAACACTTTTTGGTCGATGTAGTTTGAAATACATGGCAAACCGAAACTAACTGCTCATGTCAAAATTTATTTCCAGAAGGCGATCATTCATCTATCTTTACATCTAAATGACCTTAAAAAAATATAGCACTAGGAAAGCCCTCTATAACTTGCACTTTCCGTCTTTGCGAGATCTTGCCCAAGGGTAGTGATTTTGTCATGTCAAAAATGTTCCTAGATTTCAACCCCAATTTAGCCTAAACAAACAAAGACAGTCATTTTGAAAAGGGGATTAAACGCTTTGCACTCAAGTGTGAATAATCAAAACATTCTTTCATATGCTGATGCTTGTGTTCACTTCAAGGGATCGACAGGCTCACAACTTTGATATGACTGTCTTATCGCTCTCATACAAACTGTCAAAAGTTTAATTGCAGAACTGGCTCCACTGAAAGTTGTTACATCAAGAACATAAATTTCCTCGCCTTTTTAAAAATATTTTATATTGCGATCGAAGGCTCTCTGCTTGTGATTTCATTAGAGCTACTCTTATTAGTGTACTGGTACTTCGTTTCATTTTTTTTCTCCTTTTTTTTCATCTTATAATTAATTTTTTTCTTTGTCATGCAATGTTCTCTATTCTGGGAATAGACTTGAATCGCTCCCCTCTAAATCTGGCATTACATCGTCAATGAAATCATATTAAAATTGAAAATCTTCAAAGGGGGGTTACTGGGGGGTATAAATCCTATTTCCTGATCTTGAATAGATATTTTCAAGTCCCTCCTAATTACCTCAGTCTGAATAATGCCAAATCCACCCGAGTTCTCGACTGCGGCCGACAGCTGGTTTATTCCCGCCCTCGATCCTCCCCATCGAGAGTCAGAGTCGGGGTTGAAGCATGAAGCAGTATTCGATTACAGTCTAAGAAATACTTTATCACCGAGCTTCGGTGAAAATCGGAATTTATCTGTGCAAATTTTATAAAATACAGAAAACGAAAGTCTTCAACGAAGCCGAGGTAGATCTCAAAATCGCTTTCGACTCCCAGGTGGGAGTTAACATCTTTATGGCAAAAAAATATCCGACCTCTTTCTGACCTGACGAATGTTTGATTGGGAATGAAAAAGCACGCGTTCTAATCGATAACCATGCGACATTTTCTTTGAGCAACCGTTAAAAAGAATCCCCTGTATTTATTATATTTTTGCATAATCATTATATTCCCACTTGCGAGACGAAAATAATTAACAAAAAAACGGAAAAAAGTTGTTACAAGGAACCGGTACTGATTTATCGCCAACATGGGGGTTGTAGGCGAATGTTGGGGATCACATGGTTTTCAAAGGGAACTGAGCGAGGATCAGTCGTCTCCGAAAGAGTTCAAAGATGGGACTAGGGAAAAGTGGCAGCCAATTAGGAGGGATCATTGGAAAACTACAGAGTCTTATAGGTGGATCAGGAAAATTTTATCACGACACAATCAAAATCTTACGACACCCCTCCCTCCCCCGTCAAGTGGGCAGGAATTCGCCAGCAGTCTAGTAGCCAGCGGATCAGTTATCAAGATGGCGGCTTTGGCTGGTATTCGAGTGGTTGAACTCGCAGGACTTGCTCCTGCACCGTTTTGCGGGATGATTCTAGCTGATTTCGGCGCGTTGGTCACGCGAATAGACAAAGTAAGAACTATGTCCACTACCGATAGACTTTCTCGGGGAAAGAGGTCCATATCTGTAGACTTACAGACTCCTGAGGGGATGGCCATCGTGCGTAAGCTGTGCTTGAAATCCGATGTTTTGATCGAGCCTTTTAGACCTGGAGTTATGGAGAGATTGGGATTAGGACCAGAGATACTGTTGAAAGATAATCCAAGATTGATTTACGCTCGATTAACAGGTAGTCTCTATAAAGTAGAGTCTAAGTGTTAGTTGCGGTAATAAACAACAGCAACAATCTGTAATTGGAATAACAAAAATTGCAAAAACAAAAACAAAAACAAAAAACCCCAACAGCAAAATGAAATTCATGATGTGTGTCCTTTAAACAGCAAGTGTTTAGATTTTTACCTATATTTAATTTTTATTCACTGCTGGTGAAGTGACATCAACACTGTGGATTGTAAACATTCAACTCATCAAAAAGTAGACAGTAGGTAATATGAGGTGATATTTGTTAAGTTATTTTCCCCAATTTGCAAGCCTTGTATATGATGCAATGACAGTCAACTTACAAAAGTTGACTCAAGTTGAGAGAGCATTTTGCTGATGTTATAAAACAAGAGACACACTTGTTTGTTCATAGAGGTGCTCTGAAAAGTCATTTTTATTATGTCCACTTACTCACCAATGTGGAGGTGAATAGGGGACAATATTTACCCAGTTGCAAAGTGGTGAGGTAAAAATTTACCACTTTCACTAACACTGAGATGAATAATTATTTCAGTACATACCAAATTAAAATTTAACTGTTGATGTCTCTTTGGCTGCTCAGAGGTGAGTGGTACTGGCTTGGTAATTCTAAATTAGCCAAAAGTCGACAGCATTATTCACCTGTGTGGTGTATGCTGAATTTGGATTTTTTTTCCAACACAAAAGAGAGGGGGTTGAGTTAATTTCACTTGCATTAACCCCTCAACTCCTGAGTTGAGTAATTACATGGGTCCATGTTGTCATTCGTGGTTCATGGAGTTGAAATTCCTTTTTCCTTAATATTAAGGGTGTTATTAATAATAAAATCATCATGCTTAAAACTGAATTGCAAAATTATTTACAATTCAAAGGCTATGGCCAGACAGGATGTCATGCTAAGAGAGCTGGTCATGACATAAACTATGTATCCCAAACTGGGCTGCTTTCAAAGCTTGGACGCAAGGATGAGAAACCCACTGCACCCATCAATCTTCTAGCAGATTTTGCAGGTGGAGGACTGTCATGTGCTTTTGGAATTTTGCTAGCTTTGTTTGAGAGATCTCAATCTGGAGAAGGCCAAGTTGTTGATGCCTCTATGGTAAAGTGTTGTTTATATTTTTATTATTGATATAAATAATATGAAAGAGAGAGCTGTGCTTGATGTTTTCTGTTAACCCATCAACTTACACATGTGGTTAACATGTCACCCTCATGGAGTAATTTTTATTTTATTAAGTCAGTTTTTAAAGATTTCTTTTGTTTATAACTGTTTTTTTTTCAAACTTTTTTCTTTTTTTTGAAGGTTGATGGTGCAGCATATCTAGGATCTTTTATTTACAAGAGTCTTGATATGGGATTCATCTGGCAGCATCCTGAGCGAGGCAGGAACTTGTTGGATTCTGGGGCACCTTTTTATGATACATATCAAACATCTGATGGAAGATACATGGCTGTTGGAGCCATTGAGCCCAAGTTTTATCAAAATCTTATTAAAGGTTTGTCGTTAACATTTGTTCTTTGCACCATTAAGTTGTAAATTTAAATAAAAAAAACATTTTTAAATGCTGTGATTGGTCATTGAATACCATTGAATCTGATGATTGGCTATTTAAACAAGCAGTGGCCATTTTCTTGAGCAAAAGGGTATTCTAAAGATCTTCAATTTAGCCACATTATTTTATGAATCTGACCTTAATTTGTAAAGGTTTGAAGAGAGTCTTACTATAATCTTTGACTGAATCGCTAGATTTATACAAATTCCTTACTTTTGGCCAGTCATCAAAAGTTACAACATTTTGGCAGAAAAATGTAGTTAAGAACGCTTGATTTGCAAAATTTAATGCCTTTTTTTCATTTTTGCCTATTGAAATTGGGAATATAAACCCCGCAAAATACCATTGCATTGCATCTAATTTCTTCCAGCAATTCAGATGAATGCAAAATTAAAGACCTGCAAAATAAACTACCAATAAGGTAATCACTCCAAGGATTTTAAGGGTATAAGGTTTGCATTTTACTGAAGGTGATAAATTTTTTTTAGGGCTCCAATTGGAAGAAAAACTTCCATCTCAATTTGATATAGATCAATGGCCAAAGGCTAAAGAGGAAATTACCAAAGTGTTTCTAACAAAGACTCAGTCTGAGTGGTGGGAATTATTCAAGAATCTTGATGCTTGTGTAACACCAGTTCTCACTATGGATGAGGCACCTTATGAACCACACAATGAAGAAAGAGAGACATTTATTTGGAGTGATGGAGCATATGAACCTACTCCTGCTCCCAAATTGTCCAGAACACCAGGCTGTTGTGAGAGCAGGCCTCAGCCAAAGACTGGGGAACATTCCGTTGAGGTTTTACAAGAGATTGGTTATACAAGAACAGAAATTCAACAGTTGATTAGTAAGGGTGTGGTTGATTACATAGACATGAAATCTTCTCTTTGACAAGGTGTAGGATGCCTTTTTTGACCATTTAATAAAAATTTTCAGGTTCAGTTCTGGGGACACAAGTTTGTGGAGGGGTATAGTTGTTCAAGTTCGTACAATTTTGAACAGAAAAAAAAAACTTGTAAATAAATCCTATTGACACCCCCCCCCCCCTCCCACCACCATCACCATCATTCTCACAGAGCATGGCTGAAGATGCGTATACCAAAAGAAAAAAAACCATCGGAATGGGTTTGAGGGGGGGAATTGTGCGATCATTCCGTCCACAATTCAGATGGTTCATTGGATAAAGCAGACGAAAAACTTTCCGCGTTACTCGAGAACACCATCCAGTCCTGAAATTGTTTAAGAGAGTTTGCCATTGTAACCTCCTAAGGTCACCCAACGATTTAAACAAGCTGCCCACCGCTTGCGCGAGTTCTCTCCCTAATCTCATACACAGACCTTTCACAGCCACGCAGTTGTAAGTTACAGTTACACAGTAGAATCTGGGTATGAGATTATTTTCTCCCCGCACTAGCCTCATCCCCCGACAACCTGTAAAGAAGTCTGAGCATCAGAGTGAAGTTGTCTTTGTTTGTGACGTCTGCTCGGTAAGTTGGAGCTATCAGCGATAACAATTATTTGCCGATTATTTCTTACCCAGGGGATAACAAAGCCTGTTTCAAGCGTTCAGTTGGTACAAGGGCATAGCTAGCGGAGGGGGGTTCGTAGGGTGCTCGTGACCTCCTCTTTGTAAGCCTTTATTTGTCACATCAAGTAAAACACGGCGTGGAGGTTGACATGACAATCTGGTGGAGTACCCTCTTTTTGACACTGCGTGACCATTCCCCCCCCCCCCCTCCTCCTTTGAAAAATTCTGGCTACGCCACTGTAGTAAAACGAAGCGTGATAGTAAATGTTGCGACAGTAACAGAGGAGTGAGCAAACGAGTGAGATTTGTGAATTGGCCCAAACATTCCTCGTTTTCGATTTTCCGTTAGTAGCCTATCGTTTCCTTAATTTTACGCTCTTTTTGCTACGCGAGCACCTGGAACAGGTTAGTAACTACACTGACTAAACGGCCGACTGTAACTCTCATGTACAAAACATCCATTGTATCAAAAACAATATTGACGACTTTTTCTTCTTTTTACTGGTATGTGATGTGTTGTGCACGCGTCTAATACCTGTCTTCACTTGTTAGCCACGTGGAACAGGTATATAAAATCTCACGCAAAATATTAAAGTGTTGCCCCTCAAGCTGTGATATTGTTAGCCATGAGTTTTTCTCTTTTTTTGGCTTTTTCAGATTCACTTGACCAAACCATTCGATTAGATTAAAAGTTAGCTATTTCAGTGACTTCTTTCATTGTTGTCTAATATTCACTAATAGGTCTTTTTTCGTAGATGTCGTGTCCGAACCAGAAAAGTGCATCGAGATGGTTGTCTCAGTTTTCAACTTCAAATAAATAATTGAGAACAAGAAAGTAACCAGAAAGCATGATTCGAGCTAAAACAAAGCGTAAATATTTGTTTAAAGTTTAGAGGCTACGACTGAAACCTGGTAAGGATCCGAAAAAGGTGTACAGAGTCAGGATTTGAAGAACTGAGCGGCGTCTTCCAAAGAAGAACTCTAAGGAGTACCCACCCCACCCTGGGCAAATAGTGATCCAAACCACTGATCCCGCAGTTTTATCACATCATCGATCCATACAAGAGGACGTTCTCCTTCAGGTGAAAAAAGACCCTGCTTACAACCTCTTTTTTGCAACTCTTTTTTTCCTTATGTTTGGCGTGTTCAGTATTAAGCCTTAAACAAGTTCCTACTTGCCGCGAGTCTAAGCAAGTTCTTGTTGCTCCGGAATTGAAATTGACACATGTTATTCCAAATTTTCCTTCATGCATTAAGCTACTATAACTACCTGAGGCTTCCGTTTCCCGTATGTAGTGTTTGTTTACTCAGAACGGTGTTTCAGATAAGCTCTTGACTTGGCTATGTGCCTGGTTTCTGAGCGATGCATCTGGCTAATTGGCCAGGAGCCATTGTTTCATCTGGCTTTAACAATAAAAATCACCCCTATTCACTGTCTCTGTTTTGTGACCCAAAGGCATATAATTTTGTGAGAACAAAAGATAGGCCTGGTAAAAGCCTTACCCAAAGCAAAATATACATCGTTTATGGCGTGCGTCTGCTATAGCTTACTGGTCAGTATGTTGTTGCGTAATTATTCCTGAAACGAAACGTTCCCCGATTTAATTTTTAATTTTAATGGCGAATCTAGTAATATATACCTTGAATAAAATTGTTTACCATGAACTTAGCGGATAAGCGCGAAGGCATACAGCGAAGGCGGGCCCAAAAATTAGAAACTGCGCCCAATAATCTTGCGAGAGTTCGACCTGAAAGGAAACTGATCCAATATCCCGTGTACTGCTCCCCAGGCTATGAAAACGTTGGCTGTGCAAGCTGATCTGGTCCTCAAGTTCCACTCCCGCCGTCTATATCTAAAACTTTCAGAATGCTATACTTTAAAACGTGTCATCAAACTATAACTTATTAGTTAGGCGTGGCGAATTCTCCCGATCTCTGACTCTGTTAGAAAACTTGTAAGGTCAAGGGTCTCGAAAATTGTCGTCAGATAGGGCTTCTATGCGTTTTCAATTTTCGTATCGGTGTGTCTCGCGGAATCGTCGGATTTTTTTCTTTTTCCTTTTTTAGTCTATAATTGTGAACGAAGACTGTCTGCCTCGGAGTGTGGTAAATATTTTTTTCACTGAACCCCTATAGATTTGATAGCCAAATATAATGCTTCGTAGAAAGTAAAACCCAACAGCCACAAGAAAACAAAATAATCTGAGCTCAGATAAGAGTGACAAGGCTTGTCAACACTTCTGAAGACTTTCGCAGTCTAATCAGAGTCGCCCGTGTAGGAAAAGTACTAGTCTCGCATTATTTCACCAAGAGCATCGGCATGGCATGGCCAACCCTCATGACAGACACCATTATTGAAAACCCCTGAAGCAAATTGATAATACTTAAAATAAAAAGGAAAATTCTCCCGACCAGTCCTGTTTTTTTTAAGGGCACAATGGATTATTTTATTCAGATTTCTCTGAATCTGCGAGCAATTCAGTTACGTGAGCGAAGATGGGTTCCATGTCCCAGACATGGATTGATTTGTACGCGCAAAACGAGAATGATTTGTTGCTTCATTTTTCCTGATCAGAAAAGTCACGGTCTAAAATACGTATACGATAATTCTTCGTAGATCCGAACAACTCTGATATATGTAAAGGGCTGGGAATTTTGGCATCTTTCACAGAGGTCCATAAATAGCAGCGCTGCAACGTAAATTGCTGGGATGAAACTCCGTGTTATTCCTTCGTTTCAACCTTCCGGAGTCTCAGGAGGTATCGAGCGATTGAAGATTTCACATTTTGAAGCTGATAAAACTGTTCTTAAAAAGCTAAACTGTTTGAAACTGATTATGAAAAGGGACCGAAAAGGCTCCGAAAAGCCTGGAGGTGGCATTGACAAATGTTACTGCGCTCACTGAAAATTTTGTCAATTTTGGGTGACAAACGTTTTGCAACGAGTCAGATTTCCGCACGTCAGCTTCTTGTCCCGTGATATCATTTAGCAGCGCCGTTACTTATCAAGCCACTGCCTTGCGTAACAGGCTCGTCTCAGATGAGATCCACAAACTGACCCCACATCATTACAAAAATATTTTTGTAACCGATTCCAAAAAAAGATTGCCCTTTAAGAGAGAAACAAGATTTTTATATTGAGTTACATAGTATGAAATGTCGAATGACTTCCCTCTTCCTTAGTCCATTGTTGAGTGGGTACAATTTCCTGTTTCCTGAAAACAGTGGGTCTATTGATGTAAAGTGCAGTAAGGGTCATTTCAACTCTTTCCTCTCATAATTTTTTATTCTCCATCATTTTAGAGTCTGTCTGCTGTCCACAAAGCGCTCCAAGGACAGGCACTTTAGAGGCATCCAAACAGCTTTCCTTTTTTTTATTCCACAGAGCAACGACAGTAACTTCGTTCCCAGGGGTCGAAAAAAAATTACTGGAAAGACACGGCTTTGTCCACCGCCTCACTTGAAAAAAAGATTCTTAAAAGCCTCAAGTAAACCAAGGGTTACCACATCTTGCGTAATTTTTTCTCGCGTCTCTTGTTGTTATTGTTGTTGCTGTTGTTGTTTATTATTTTTCATTATTATTTTATTTTTTATGGGCAGTTCTGTCCCGTTAAAGTTTAGAATGGTGATGTTAAATGAATTAAGTTAATGAAATGGTAGTACGAGTATTAGCAAGTTAACACGGTCATATGTTATCAAAATACTATTATTTGTTTCGGAGCTCAGACCCGTTTAAATTAGTATCCAAAACGTATTCCATGAAGATAGTTGAAGTATCTTTTTTCCGTAGTTAAATCTTTGTAATCGTAACACTTGAGTTTAGAGAGTACAGCATCCTTTCGAGAACGGGTAGTTCTGTGTTTTTGGAGTGTACACTTTTTCCATCTTTATCCGATGCTCAAAATGGCGATGACCGCATAGGTAATATTACTGACTAAGCTATCACGCACGTGATTAAAGTGCAAACTCGTTTTACCGGAAACTCGTTGACTCAGTTGTTTCATTAACACAAAACGCGCCAAATGATGACAGGTTCTTTTGTTTTCGGAGCACGTACAGCGATCGATTTCCAATCGATAGCTGCGAGTTATTGGGCCACGGGATCATGACGTCAAACCTTGCCCCACCAAGGAGAGCAGCTACACTTACCCAACTAGAATTTCTGTAGTGCGTCATCGGGATTCATGTTTTGAAATTTGGTACGGTATTGGAAGGTCCAGAATACTTAACTAGACATGTTCAAATTAGTCCCGGAACATGCTACATCATCCGACATTTAGGGGAAAGGTTACTTAAGAGATTCAAACGTGCACTGGATGCGTAACTTGTGAGGCCTCTTCGCTCGTAAACATGTACACAATCTGGTTCGTGGGTCATCGATCCACAACGTGGTCGTACTTGGTTGTCCTTTTAGTGTTTTGCTCCATTCTACAGCGAACAACAGCTCAGTTGCATCTGTTTATTACAAAGGAGGATGCCAACACACATCTAAGTGAGTATACGTCTTTCAAGAAAGGTAGCAAGTTTGTAAATAGTTCGCAAACCATGTGGATCGAGGGAGAAGAATCATTCGCGATGGCTTATTCTATATTTCAGAGATGAACTTCCAGGGAAGATTGTACCTCATTCGCGATGGAGAACCAACCACTATGGTGCAGAATCCTGGTGCATTTTATCGTTTTATGTCACCGTTAGATTCATCGGTTTCAACGATTCAGCTAAGCTGGTTTTCATCTCCGCAGGTGAGTACGACGTGATAAGCGGGAGTGATATATATACGATTGTTGGGTGTTTTGATTCTCACTGAAGTCGAACAAAGTCCATCAGCCTGTCTCTGTGAATGATTTGTCGACTTCGGGTTAGTGTTTAGTCATAGTTATTATTTATTTTAGTTTGTGCCTCAAATTGAGGAGGAAAGAAAGATTTCCGTGCGTTTCTGATCATTTGAATGAAAGGGTTCTCTTAGCATCCTAGTAGCACAATACTCCACTTTACGCAATGCTAATTTTGTAGTGTATTTTTTTGTCATCTTACTTCATTCATGTGACGTTCCGCGAACTATTTTCGTCTTAGAAATCAGATGATTATATTCCAGAAAACATTTTCATCATTGAAGAGTCGTTCTGATGAAGAAAACTTTGCCAAAAACGCCAATATTATAAACACGAAGAATCGGGGTATTTTGTTTTGCATGGCCGGAATGCATTCTTTCTTCCCCTATTGTTCGCTTAGCAATGATTATTAACGATCGAAAATCGACAATTCTTTCTTCGGTTCGAGTGCTGAATGCTTCAGATCTTCCTGTTCTAAGCTTTGAAGGAATCAAATGAAAGGTATTAACGATATCGGCGATCTAAGGGTTTCTTGTTGACGGTTTTAGCGTGGACCATTAAGTATTTGTCGTTGTTTATTTAAGCTGGACTGATCGCTCTCTGTCTTGAATGAATGGAATTGTAATGTGGTGTTTTTCAAATTGTAAGCGATCGGACAAGCCATTTGGAGCATTTTATCAAAAAATGTGATGTATGCTGATGTCTGGAAAATTTCTGTCGAAAAGGCAATCTAGAATATGACTCGGGGGATAATGCCGTTGATTTTTTTACGCCAATATTCTAAGCTTAGAATTGGCAATGAACTTTAGGAATGCATGTGGTTGTGTTTATTGTTCTTTAAGAAGATTTAGCAGAGGCAAGTCTGTAAAATGGCCGTTTTCCAGTGTTTTTCTAATTATTTGCTCCCGTGAAATCATTCAAACGTGATCTTGCCACAATATCATTTCCTACTCCTTGAACTGCGAGCCTTCAGAATTGGATTTTAGTGTAGTTCCGTTGGGCTCGAGCGTTTCCTGTTGTGGCCTCTGAAAGGCACGTAAAAGCTTGTTTTTATCATGGATAATTCAAGATTGCGGAGGAAACAGCTGAACAATATCAACTTGATAAGCCAAAAGCTTGTTAAGACACGGTAGGGTACGATTTAAGATGTGATGAAGGCACCTTGCCAAGCAGAGGAAAACAAAACAATAACGAGTAGTCATTTAGTCTAACCACTTGGTTTGCAATAAAGTTGGCGTCCATTATAATCATTTCATCCATAATGGCATTTCCTATTATGCTACAAGTTGAATATTTGACTCTCAAGAAACAATTTAATGTTTATGGTGTCAGTTACACAACTTAAATATCCTTTTTTTTTGCCAAAGCAAAATAACTTGAGAAATTGATCAATCATGAAACCACAGATTCAGTGGCTTCCATTTAAGATTCTGTGCAAGAGCTACAATCAACATAACTCTATTGGGAAATTTCAGTCTGAATTGTTTGACTTTCAAACATGTCTTAGTTTTGACAATCAAGCATAAAGAGGTAGTGTTGCAATAACTTAAAGGTCCTCTGATGATATTGTTTCAGGGCTTTGTCCAAAAAGCCTTGGCTGAAATTAATTATTTCAAAAGAAGAGATAACACTTGATTTTTTTAGGAGCTTATTCACTTTAACCCTTTAACTCCTAAGATCTGATTGTTAATTCTCCCCTCTATCTGCTACACATTTCCTTGAATCAGTGATGAGAATTTAGTGTTAGATCAAAATAAAAACTTCCACCAGACATGTTGGAGTATTCTGAATACCTGTTTGCAGGATAATGTATGATTATTATGGGGAGAAATTCTTTATTAATCACCTCAGGGAGTTAAAGGATTGAAAAAATTAAAATGTTGTAAATTTGCATGTGAGCATACTGGCAGGAGATTGTTGATTTGTAACAAAATATCTAAATAAGCTGGAAAACTACTTTGGGTATTGTATCAAATGCAATTTTCAAAACCAAAGAGCTTTAATATTCTACTCTGTTCTTCAGTTTTTTTAATAAAGTTCTGCTCGCATAGTGGGTTGGAATTGGTGAAAATAAGAGGTTTTGAACCATTGGTGACAATTTCATCCTCCCATGTTCACCTGATATTATGAAATAGCAGAGATACTCTTTAAGTCTGTTACTCACAAGCAGGAGGCAAGTGATTAACAAACTTTTCTCTTGTTATCCTGATAACTAAACTGAGTACACAGAGCTATTTCAAAGGTGGATCTTTCCTTAGAATTAACTTTTTCACTCTCAGAGGATACATAAGAGGAATTTCTCCACATATCTTTTGGGAAATTCTGTGTGATTCAGCAACAATTTCTCAGAAGCAAAATTATAAGATGTGTATGGTAAACCGTGCAGAGGATAGCTTGCTAGATCTTGGATATGTGGTGGTTGATGATGTCTTCTTTTACAGGTCTCACACTATAGCATGAACTTCAAATCAAGTGATCATAGTATCATGCCTGATCCTCATGCAGCCACTCCTTTGGAAGGAATTGTTCCACAATCTCAAAAAGGTGTGAATGACCTGTCTTTACAGGTTCACATTTTAGTGTTTTGTACAAACACTGAATTTTAAAGCAATCCATATGTTTGTTTGTTTGTTAGCAGAAGAAGTTAGTACAATGCATGCAGTGAGAGTGCATCTTAACATGTTTTGTTAGCATTTTAAGTTACCTTGATAAGTACTCTCCAAGAAATAGTTTGAAACATGGGAGGGGGGGAAAGTATACTTGATAAGGAAAATGATTATTAATGGACTAAATGTCCTGTACAAGGTACAGTTTATAAGTATATACGCTACAAACAAGGAAGATCCTTGCTAAAACTGAATTTCAACTAAGTTTTTCATAGTATCTTGACAAAGATACTTCTTTCTCTCTCGCAAGCAGTTGCATAGAAAGCGTTCTTGCTTCCAGAATGCGATTCTTGTCAAAGGGAAAGGCAAAAACTTTCTGAAGGGACCTGTTGCTTCTTACAAATTCTTCACACAATGAAGTCATATTTTCTTAATTATTAATTGGCATCCTAGGGTGGAGTGGGTGAATGTTTTTTTGTTTTTGTTTTTGTTTTTTTTTAATTTTTTTTCAGAATTGTACTTTTCTGAATAAAATGTACTGATTTGTCATGTTGTTTTGTCTCACAGCCTTTCAGGTTTCCTTCTACTGTCCTGGTACTACTGAGGGAGAAGTTGATATGACATTTTCCTTGAACTACACCAGAATTGTTTCAGGCTCAGTGGATACGGAGGAGATCAAAAGTTTTATGCTCACAGTGAGAAGACGATGTGAAAAAACAGGTAATTGACATTGAATAAGACACTATCATTTTGCTTTCCTGCAGGGTTTTTTTTTTTCTCAAATTCCTTTTTTGTTCAGATCAGTGTCCTATAAGACATTCAAACAGAGCCTAACTGAAAATTACTCAGTCATCATTATCATTGTTGTTTTTGCCTTCTTGCTATTCACTTTGATGAAACAATTCTTAGCTTGCCTGGACAGAAGCTTCAAGATTTATTTTTGTAGATCAATTATCATTTTTGACACTTTACCCTTCACCCCCATGAGTGGCCAAGACATCATTTCTCTTTCCAATATAAATATGATACCAAGCAGACAAATGATGAGAATACAGAAAAATGTCAACTTGGATTATTAGTTGATCCAACACCAAATGTTTACATGAAATTCTCTACAGATGGAAATGACAATTTCATCGAACAAGTTACATCCTTGCCATGGTCACGCAGTAAAGTTGTGGGAATCTGTGCAGGCTTGACGACTGTTATTATATCTGTTGTTGGGCTGGTGTTACTGTTTCGTTATTGTATGAGACAGAGGAAGTTGAAGATAGAGTTTGAAGATGATGTGGAAATGTATCGCAGCAGCAGCAGGTTTGTTACTTAGCAGTCTGTCCTTTCAATGGTTGTGCATCTTTGAAAGCTGCTGACTGTGAATTCATTGGCTAATTTTTCAGTAGTAGTATAGTCAAACCTTGATTATCCAGACCTCAATTATCTGAATTTCTTGATCATTCAAACTTTTTCCCTGGTCCCAATTTTGTCATGAATTTTTATTAGTCATGATCAAGATCCGTAGCCCTCTTCTTTTTAAAACTACAGTGTTGAAAAGTAAAGTGAAGGCAAGTTTTGCTTTCAAAAAGCAAAAGCAGAGCTCACACGCGTCATAACTAATGAAGAACATTTGATTGAGGTCTGATTGGCTTAGAGTTACTTTGTTGCTACATGAGATTTCACACTCTATAGGCTCTTTCAGTGTGGTATGCAAGATAAACAAGTTATTACACAGCATCACAAATGGTTATTCACAATCATCGTGTCCTTGAACCATGAGTGATCTTTTCTTTCAATTAAATGTCGCTTTCTTAATTTAATCAGTTTTTGTTCCTAACTGATATTCATATTTTTCAACTATCTGGACCCTCGATTATCCAGACTATTTCATTTTGTCCCAGCAAGTTCTGTTAATCAAGGTTTCAGTTTTCGACTTCTACCTCCTGAGCTCATTCACAGACAAGTGATAAGATAGTTTTCTTATGAATAAAACATGTTATGTATTATGTTTGTAAGTCAACAATAGGTTTTAGAATTGTGCTCTGAGGTCATCTAAGGTGGTGGGAGATTTTCTACTAAAGATGTGGAGTGAAATTGATTTTTTAACTTAAATGTAAGAATCAGTGTAAAAATTTCTCTGACACAACATTTTTTCAGCGAAACTTCAGGTCTTTGTATCGTGTACCTTTATTCTTTTATGTCTACTGAATATATTTCCTTTGATACCTGATGAAATTCTCTTTTGTAAAAAACCAGTTCATCCAAGATTTACAAAAAAGAAGAGCAGCAAGAAGAAGAAGTTGAGGAAACAGTGGATTCTTCAAAGCCAGGACTGTTTTACAGCCCACCAAGGCCTAATTATCAACCTCCAGGAGGAGGAGGAGGAGGGCGTGGCCGTGCTAACACAAGTGGCAGTGACTCCTCAACAACTGATCTGATTATTCCTGAGGAAAGTAGTGATATGTGTATTCAAAAGCAATCAGAGGGAAAGTACAGCAGTAGAGATGGCAGACACGGAGTAAGACATAAACATCGACGACATGAACGACAGTGGAAACATGGAAGCTTGTCTAGTATGTTTGTTTGTTTGTTTTTTTCACATGGGTGTGTTTGGGTCTGTTCGGAAACTGTACCTTCTGGTAAATTATGTCAGTTGATTCATAATTATGTAAAGGGTTTCATTTCATTCTCTCTTTATTTGGTGCAGATACAAAATACACTTGGATACAAGAGAGACCTTTGTCATCTTATCATGAAACAGAATCTTTGTTGGAGAGAAAAAATAGTAAGGGAGTTTTTTATTGATTTTTGTTTTGGTAAATCAAGTCAGTTGTTACATATGTTTTGGTTTTAGTTGTCAATAACATATTGACTGCACTAGTGTGTCCTTATTACAAGTAGATGTATTAGTTTTTTGTAACTAATAAAGATTTTTTTCACAGCTCCTGATGAAGCTCAGAATACTGGAGGACTTTTTACAGTATTAAATGAATTTTGGGCAACAGAACTTGCAGATGTTTTAATACCAAGAGACCAAGTGTCAGTTGGAGATCCTTTGTATAGAGGTTAGTTAGATGCAAAGAACTTTGGATGTTATTTCATTTCCTGGCACATAAACTTGCTTTTCCTCTTTTAAATTTTGATTACTGAGCAACGTGGCTGACAGTTAGCCCCTTGGGTTTAAGTGTAGTTATTAACAGTAAGCTTTTAAGATCAGATTGGCCTATAAACATACAATCACATTCCAATTACTGTAAAGAAAGAGGTAGATTGTTTCAAGCGACAATTGTCATGTGCCAATTTATTCCAAGTGTTCCAATGGTTAAAAATAACTGTCTGTGACAGGGAAAGTTGATTAGTTTGTTCACCATTGGAAATTTATTTTGCAGGAACATTTGGATGTTTGTACAAAGGTTCTGTTCGAGGACTAAGCGAAGAGCAACCTCGCAAGAAAATGGAAGTGTCCATCAAAGCACTTCAAGGTAAGACCAAACCTGAAAGTCTTCTGGAGTTTGTGTCTAATACAGTGATCTGGTGGCATCTGGAGTAGGATAGTGGAGTAGGACAGTGATCTGGTTGAGTAGGACAGTGATCTGGTGGCATCTGGAGGAGGATAGTGCAGAAGCACAAATGACCTTTGTTAGGCTTTTCAAAGACAAAGTGTTAATGCTCCATTTAGTAAATTTGAGGAGTTTTTCCATTTTACTTGTGGATTTGTTAAGTGCAGAAACAAGTAATGTGGGAGTTTGATATGCAAAAATTGTGACATTATCATGGTCTTAGTTTAGGGATAGCATG